>NW_008825075.1:4861941-4885337 GCF_000699105.1 Pygoscelis adeliae
GTCCGGGAAGTTGAAGTCCCCCACGAGAACAAGGGCCAGCGATCGAGACACCTCTGCCAGCCGCTTGTAGAACGCTTCATCGGCCTCTTCATCCTGCTTGGGTGGTCTATAACAGACTCCCAGCAGGATATCTGCCTCGTTGGCCTTCCCCCTCATCCTTACCCATAAACACTCGGCCGTATCATCATCACAATCATTGAGCTCTAGACAATCGAAACACTCCCTAACATACAGGGCCACCCCACCGCCTCTCCTTCCTCGCCTGTGCCTTCTGAAGAGTTTATAGCCACCCATTGCAGCACTCCAATCATGAAAGTCACCCCACCATGTTTCTGTGAATAAATACTTTTATCAGAGATTCTGTGCTAGCGTTTTAAAGAGAATCTTGCAGTGCGATATAATCACGCAGTCTGCTTATTAAAGTAACTCAACCTATAGTAAAAAAAAAAGAATACCTGAAGACTTCACCTTGTTTGCATGCACTGCCTCTGGCAAAAAGACAGCAGAGGTATTTTTTCAACATCCTAGGAGGTCATGGTAGGTGCATACAGAGAGGGAAACCATAGGATACAGATGGAGAAGTAAATTGACAGTGAGGGTAAGGCGGTAGCCAAATTCTTCTACAGCTCTTTATTGCTATTGCTAGGGTAATGGGTCCTGTGCTCCAGGGGCAACACACTGCAAATCTGGGGCAGAGAGGTGGCAGCCATCTTACTGAGAAAGCTGGATGTACTAGACTGCACCCTCGCACTGGGAGGGAAGGTCCATTTTGTTCTCCTTATTTTGGCACCTTCTTTCCAGTACAAGACACAGTCTGACAATAATGGCCATGCTCGACTATTTGAAACCCTTTTTGTTGTGGGGCTAATACATTTGACTTTTTTCTTCTCCGCCTCCCTCCCCCCCTGCCCCTTGTACTCTGCATCCATTCCTGGGATGGGCATATGTATTTATCTCTTGTGGCATTTAGCAGAGAAACACCTTAATCCTGAAAAAGCCACTGGTGATTTTGTTCAGGAATGAATTTTGAGACTGAACAGCTCATTATCTAACCCTCTTTCCTGACCCATAACCAGCTATTCTGTCTGTCTTTGGAATTCATGTACTTTAAAAGAGAAAAAGAGAGCATTCAGTGCATTCAGCATGTGAGTGTGTACCCAGCAAAAAAACTGGGATCTTTCTATTGCTGCATGCACAGCTTGTTGCTTTAGTTGGTGTTACAGATGCAGTGCCCCGGTCGATGGGTCTCCTGCCACTGTCTAGTGAAGCACCACCGCAGCAGACTAGTTTCCCTCCTTTCAGAGATGCCGTCTGGGTTAGCTGATATGGCCCACTTCAGATATTTCTGCTGAATGCCCCTAGAGGTATATTTTGCACACTAAGTCTGCAAACTCAAACGTGCAAGTTAAAGAAATACCAACATGCAGGTATATTATACTACTTTTCACCCCTTTTCCTGATCAGCTCAAAATAATACAGTGAATAATTACGGGGTCTTGATGGCTGTTTTCACTGAACCAGAACTTCAGGGCAGAAAAAAAGAATCAGGATTTGCCCAAAACACTGCAAGTGAAGAATAAGAAACCTTTTTGTTTTTTAATTTAATTTCCTTTTTTAGAATAAAAGTTGCTAAATTTTAATGTGAAAATTTTGAAGTGGGAAATGAAAATATATTTAAATGCATTTTTTTTCTGCAAAATATTTTTGACTGGAAATATTAATGATACTTCATTAGTTTTGTGGATAGTTTTGGCCAATTTGAGATAGTATTTTTCAGTGAATAAAATATTTTAGGAAATAATATTCATCCTTCCTGAATAATTTCATATACTTTTCTGTATTATCTGAATTTGCAGTAGAAGAGCTTATAAAGAATGATATTAAATCAGTTCAAGAACAAGTTAAGAAAACTCTTACCTTGAGAGACAGAAGCTAAAGTTAACACAAATCTGCTGTTTTATGTGCACAATTCCAGCTTTATGCCAAGAGATTAAATATCATAGAGTGTATTGCTCTGAAATTCTGGTTCAAAGGGAATAAGTTGCACATTAGTTGAATAATGTGTGTTCATCCCAAACCATCAATCACACAGTATTTATATAAAGTTAGGCTTTCTCAGCCTTGAACAGTTTCTTGGGACACATAATTTCAGTCCATTTATTCTGTGTTGCTTTGAAGAGTGCGCGCGTGCTCTGGCAAAAGTTTGTCATGTTCACTGTAAAATAATGCTTTTATAAAAAAAGGGAATAATGATAGTCTTTTTCACTAAGGATGAATTACTGGTTTCTCAGCTATTTGCAATGTTGAATAGGCACATACACTTCAGTTTACTTTCTGGTTTTTGTTTTATATGTCCTAGCTTAAATGAAAGATGGCAGTCTAAAGGCAGACTTTGGATAACTGATTTGTAACTAAGATAGACTTCCAAAGGCAGGATTTTAATGAATTAGTAAAACTTTTGCCATCGATTTCAAGAGACCTTCCATGGCTGAGGAATGACTGAATGTTCATACATTTACAATGTATTTGCCATATACCAGGTGAGCTTTAGCAAGATATAAAACAGAAGACACTGCATTTCTAAAAATGGTATCATTAAAGAGCTTCAGAGTATTACTATTGGTAATTAAGTACAAATAAAATTTTATACTCTTTTTTTTCTTTACATTTCTTAGAATAAGCTTGCCAAGAGCTTGAGAAGAACTTAGGGAACTGAATTGGTATTTCAGAAAATGAGCTGATTCAAATGAAGGTTTAACAGTAAAACTTCTAACAAGTTCCAGAAAGCGTCTCTGCTTGAGCAGGAAACCTAGGTAGTGTCAGACAAAATTATGATCCCTACTGTGTATGAAATAACTTAAGAGGAGAATGTACAACTCTTGCATGAATGTAGCAATGGGAGAGTGAGAAATGATGATGTCTCTATCCAGCCATAAGGTAATAAGTCTAATCACCACTTTTATTTCATTTCAAAATAGCAAACGAATGAAATTCAGACATGAAAAAGGTAAAGTGTATTTACTGTCTGAATTCAAAGAAGCAGTCTGCATAATAGCCCCCACTGAAGATAAGAAACTTACCATACAAACGCAGAGAAAGGGATAGCCCCTTAGGCTAGAAAGCATGAAAAGAAATCGATAAAAAGCCCTGAGTTAGACTAGACTATTCATGAGAGTTTGGTAGCTTTCTAAAAGCACATGTTGTTTTTTTCAAGAAACTTGTTGTTCCAAAGTGTAGCTTATTAATTTTATCTGCCACTAACCTCTGCAGTGTCAGCTTGGAAACCCTGTTTTGGATAGAAAATGCCATGTGATGGAGCTAATAAAAGACAATACAGAGTTACGTCTCCTATGAAGTTTGACCTTTTCTTTAAATGGCTTGTCTTTTTGAATTTTGATTCAGGTTGGTCTCTAGTCCTGGAAAGTGCTCTGAATTAATAGGAATAGAGAGAACTGCACCATATTGAGTATTTTGTGAGACTGGGTGCAGTATAAATTTGTAGTTTAGGTGGAGATTGTAGAGACCAGGCAAGGATTACTTCCCCATATAAAAACTGATCCACTCTGAGATGCCAATTGTTCTCTGAGGAAGAGATAGATTGCATTTTGCACAGTGTCTAGGACAATGGGGTCCCATGCTCATTTGGTTCCTTTGCATAAATATATCAAACATTTGATATCAAATTCAGTGATTAAAAGTGACTGACCACTAATTCTGCAGATACTTGCTCTGCAGACACTTGCTCTGCAGACAGAAAGAGACTGGAAATCACATACCTTTAAACAAAATTGCCCTTCATGCCACTGACTTTCTAAAAGCATTAGAAAGGTTTCAACTTGCTACTTTCATTAATTCTGTGCCGCTATGTATGCAAAATTGTCTCCGGGCAGGTAGGGCAAATGTAAAGAAAATAATATCTTTTTTCAAATGAGAGAAGGATTTCTGCTATTCAATTTAACACAAAATACTTGGATATTCTCATACAGCAAGCAGTGGGAGCACATCCTTATATCTGATAGTTAAAACAGACCTGTAATACTTAATCCTTGTTTCTTTTTTCTGTCCTTTAAATTAATTGGAATGTAATTACATGTCTTCCATGACCCTAACACAGAAAACTACTCTCTTCTGGCTCAGAGTGATTTAAATCACTTTAATGCAGAAAATCACTTGCTTAAATTTTAATGACCTTGCTAACTGTCATTTGTGTGGGCTTTGTACTAGGTGAGGTGGAAAAGAAGCTGATGGCCCTCACAAGGAGCTTGCTATATTTCATTGCAGAAAATCCTTTTCATACTACTAGTTACCCATATAGAGAGATGCTTATAAGAGCTATTTTTAAATAAAAGTCTTCCAGGACTTATCAGTGCTTGCCCTTCCCAATAGATGACAGCCACACACATAACACCTGGAAAACTTGAGGGGGAAGGTTGTGCCCTTCCCATCAGTAGCTTCTCAGCAGCTAGGGCGGCTTTCCTTCACCGTCTGATGTTCCTTGCTTCTCAGAGCCTGTGGGTTTGACAGGGGATCTTAGCTGCTCTACCAGCTACAAGAATGTCTCTTTATAATCTGAAGTAAGCGGAGGTACTCCATTTTGCTGAAGAGTTGTCTTAAAGAAACTATGACCTTGTTTTAGGTGAGTGTTGCAACTTTCTCTTTCTCAGTACTTTCGGCCATCATGTGGAGTTATGTTTATAACTGAATTAGTCTGTCATTAAGCATGTGATAATGTGTATAGATTTAGTAACACAAATAAGCTAGTTCACTCCTGTAACTGTATTTTACTATTCTCCTCCTGTTTTGATAAGCATTTTCTAAAATTACAAAGAAAATGTCCTCATAGGCAGGGAAAAAAAGTTGCTTGTTTGATTTCTTTCAAAGGAGTTCTGAATTTCATTTCTTAAAGAAAGAATAATGAAACAGCATTTTTTAGGAAAACATATAATACGTGATCTGAGTTTACTTAGCTAGTGTATCTGACTGAGTTTGAAGACAACCAGAAGAAACACTCAGAGTTCTTAAAATACAATGCCAAGGAAGTTCTATTTAATATTAGCAACGATAATTGTTGGAAATTGTTGCCTTTCTCGAAAAGAAATCTAGATCAGACAGTTCTCCCCAGGATATAGTTATCTACCATTAGATAACTACAAAATTAACATCTACCATGTTAATAAATTAACGTCTACCATGTTAATTTTGAGTAAGCTTTTAAAAGCTTCCCAGGACGATGAAAAATCGCTTTGGTTGTTTGGGGGTTTTTTACAAGTTTTTTCAATTTTCTCTGATGTTTTTTACCTAACTAATTTCTGAAGTCTTTTCAATTTTTTTCTTTTGATACTTTTTTAGTTATATGTAGCACTGTACAGTATCTTAAGGTGTAGCACGCTGGCTTATCAGTATAAGCTTGTTCAGGTTAACAGTCCCTGGAGGGATTTTAGCTTGTTTTGTGTTTTCCTTTACTGGAAAGGAAATGTAATGTGCATTTAAATTGTCTTTGTTTCCCTTGCATCCCATGTTTACAATTCTCTGCCTCGTTCTTGCACATCATTATGTGAGGAAGAAATCTCATCTCTGTTGCTCACACAGTGTCACAGTAAAATTCACTCTGGAGTAGGGGGCTAACTGAATGAGCCTGCCCACAAGCCATTTGACATCCTAATTTACACGGCTGCAGAGACTCCCTTTCTCATAGAAGAGTCTGCCATACGGCATGTCAGGATCCTTTGGTACTTTCTTTTTCCCTGTTCTCCCCAAGAGTATTTGCTCCAGCAAGGGCTGTGGAAATCTTCCTACTGTTCTAACCTCTTACCCGCTCTAACACACTTACAACAGCTGTCTATGAAAAGTCTAAGCAAACTAGATCTCATAGACAAGCGAAGATATCCCTGGGTTTTCCTTTTCATTTTACAGATTTTTTTTCCCTATATAACTAGAAAGTCTTCACCTGTTTCAAGTATAAGCTCTCGGATGGCCTAAATTCTCCCCTTCCATCTATAAACTGCAAGATCTCTTTCTATGATTTCTGGGTCCAAGACCAAAATCAAAGAAAAAAAACCAACAGTGCAGTGTTTGTTTGGACAGCATCCACTATTCTGGCCACTCCTGTTTAACTCTCAAAGGTTTCAATTAACCCTCTAATCTCTCAATTAAACATTCAGCTTCAACAAAATCTCTTTCTTTTCAGTACAAAGACAGATGAAATATTACTAATATGTTAAAGGATTTCAGGTCTGACTTGAGGTCTCTGGGGATTTTCTCGGTCACTTCTCAAAGACAATGTACTTTCACCCACAGTTCTCTAGACAAAAGTCTGCCTCTGAGCCCTTATCAATCTTTAATTCACTTTCAGGATTTAGACCCCCCCACCAGTGCTATCTATTCTGTTGAAGGAAAAGCATCTTCTAGCCCAGGTTGATTTCTCAGCCATCCTGCTCTGCACCATATCATGACAAGGTGATTCACGTGTTACTCTTCTACCATGGCTACCTTCTCTCCCTCCTGTTCCTTTTCTAACAACCTTAGGATATGGAGTTTTTAACACGATAAAGGCAAGAGCTACTCCATGTAATTTATTGCACTGCTCTCATATACCCATTCGCTCTTTCCTTTTCATGAAAGTCTGCCATGACAGAAAATTATCAGCCTCTGTCACAGGCAGCCATAAAATCTGTATGCCAGCTGTAGAGAGGAAAAGGATTTATAGTGCACACTTCCTCATTCTGAAAAGAAAAGAAGGGAGGCTCTTCCAAGTTTAATAAAAATGACCCTTCAGTGAGGACTAGAAGTTCTGAGTAATGACCTAGCACAGATCATCTCTGCTATTCAAAAATGGAATTGGTTCATGCCCCTGAATTTTCTAAGACTTTTTCTCTAAGAGCTTTGCAAATAAAATATTTCTGCTTTCCAGTGAGTCAGCTTTACTACCAATACAGTTTACTAATTCAGACTTTTTAAAGTACCAGAGATCTTCGAAAGAGTACCAGCAGTTCCAGCAGTTGTCACACAATGAAATGGGGTATTCTTGTCACCATATGTTGATGACTGATGTAAAAAGATTGTCAAGAAACCAAATCATTGCAGACACACTATAGCTCTTCAAAAGTCTAGACATTTTGTATTTTCCCTTTCTGTGCCCAGTTCTTAGAGAAAAGTGTGACAATTTTGGATTGCGCATCAGCGAAGATGTGCTTACCTCAAGACAGCACTCTCAGGTTTGTCCTTTATCTACAGTCTTATCCTGACACCACTGCTGGCTAACACTCATTTGTCATATGACTCCGTGCATCTACTTTATGTCTTATACCAGATTATGACTCCAGTATTTCTAGTTGTTTTCAAATAATTTAATTCCTATGGAGGAAAACAATTCACAAGGAGGTTAAGCACTCCCTGATGAACTGGCAGACTCTGTCCAGGATTTGTCCAATATCTCTGCTAAAAAACAGAGTGCTTTGAGGAGCTATCAGAATGGATGGAAGCCATGAAAGTCCACTATGCAGCTACACAATTGGAGACTACCTCTGTTAACAGAGCTCAAGCTGCTTTGGGCTTTCTTGAGGAGTAGCTTCTACCTCCTGTACACGGAATTACATGGGAGAGCATAGGGCAATACAGAATATGACTGCACCATATGGAACTGAGATGGAAGAAAGTGGTTGTCGTGGTTTAACCTCAGCCGGCAACTAAGCACCACACAGCCGCTCGCTCACTGCCCCAGAGTGGGATGGGGGAGAGAATCGGAAGGGTAAAAGTGAGAAAACTCGTGGGTTGAGATAAAGACAGTTTAATAGGGAAAGCAAAAGCTGTGCATGCAAGCAAAGCAAAACAAGGAATTCATTCACTACTTCCCATCGGCAGGCAGGTGGTCAGCCATCCCCAGGAAAGCAGGGCTCCATCACGCCTAACGGTGACTTGGGAAGACAAACGCCATCACTCCAAACGTCCCCCCCTTCCTTCTTCTTCCCCCAGCTTTATATACTGAGCATGACGTCAAATGGTATGGAATGTCCCTTTGGCCAGTTTGGGTCAGCTGTCCTGGCTGTGCCCCCTCCCAGCTCCTTGTGCACCTCCAGCCTTCTCAGTCGGTAGAGCATGGGGAGCTGAAAAGTCCTTGACTAGTGTAAGCACTACCTAGCAACAACTGAAACATCGGTGTGTTATCAACATTGTTCTCATCCTAAATCCAAAACACAGCACTGTACCAGCTACTAGGAAGGAAATTAACTCTATCCCAGTCGAAACCAGGACAGTGGTTTTTTTAATATATGTGTGTGTGTGCGCGTGCACGTGTGCATGTGTGTGCAGAACATTCAGGAAGGGTTAAAATAATCTGCTTTTCAGTAACTGTATATATGTAAGCCCCTCCAGACATAAATTATGCATCTTGAACAGTGGCTACTAAGCACACAACTCTCTCTGTAAAGGTACTAAAGAAATGATTTCATGGTAACAGCAGTAGCCTAGTAATTTTTAACTTGTCATATGCACAAAATGCATAATCAGAGAATCAAGGTATAAGTGAAACAATACAAGGAATTTTGTATAGAAGTAAAGACTGGCATTCTTACAATCATAGACATTAAACACAAACCAGTTGGATTCAAACATAGGTCCCATAACTGTAAACCATTGGGAGTGTAAATTTACGATACTGAATTAATAAATGCTGGGTTGTTTGGAGTTTATTTTGGAGTGAATGGACTGTACTTCCTTAATATATTTTTTCTGCATCAAGATGCTATCATACTATGGTTTCTGTAGGATTAATGTTCCCTCTTATTTTATCAGACATGTTCAGATCTAACTGCATGTCATTGCCCTCCACACCTGCATCACCAAAGGGTTTTAGCCCCCAAAACTCTGCAAGCATAAGCTTTTTAGGGCATATGCCATCCAGCACTATAGGATGGCGCACACACTGGAGACAGGGCCCTGACCACAGTTACTGGTATCTTCCTTAATTCAGACAATAAATAATCCTGATTTACAGAGGCTCCTAATCAGCAGATTTCAAACCTGCTAATCTTTTTGCACGTGCAGCACCAGTCACTTTACAGTGTGAGTCCAAGAAGTGGCCGTATGACTTTTCCATTGGAATAACAACAATCACCCTCAGAAGTGAATGGACTGGAAGAGAAAACTCAAACTAGTTAGTAACCTTCCATCTCACATTAACTGTAGGTTATACCCCCACTCTGAGGACTATTCTGAAAAACTGAATTGAAGTGACTTGATGTCATCCAAAAGAGCTGCTTTTTTGCCACAGTGCAACCTTGGGCTGTCACTAAATGATGATCTGTCAATTATTCCGCCTTGGTTCTCTACTTCTCATTCAACTATAATGAGACATACCATTTTTCAAGCTTTCATGGTTAGACAGCTGGACTGACTAGATCATTCCTCTGCTAGAATAAAATGCTACTGCAACTCTCACACAGAAAAACACTGAATATCATTACGGCAGAAAACTGAATATGATAAACTGGAAAAGTGAAGATCATTCTAAACTTCATAATACAAAATGATCTCATGATCTAAAGTGAGAGAAGCAATGGTAGTGCTGAAAACTGCTCTGTTCGGGAGCTTATAGGGAGTGAAGAAGAGCATGTAGTTGTTAGAAGTATTTCCTCTGCTCTATCTGTATACAAAGGTCACGAACAAAGGAGAAGGCCAGGTTAACAGCTTATTTTTTGGCACAGAACAAACCGAGGAACTCACTAATAATAATTCAGGATTATTGTTTTTTGGTTTGCTGATCTGGATGAATGGCAATGTTTAATTTGTACTTAATCCTGCATGCTGCTGTATGTCTTTTAGAGAGGTATTTGGAAAGGGATATCAATACTAAGAAGACTGTGCAGTCATTTGAACAAAGTGCTTCAGACGAGTCTGAACAGACAAGCACCTAAATCTACAAGGCAAGTCAAAGAAAACTAATTATTTGGGTGGGATGGAATGGGGGAGAAAAGACTAGGACAAGGATGTTGATTGCTGCATTGACTGCAAATTAATGATCTCCATAATCACAGAGATCTCCATGAAATGAGATCAGATTTAAATAGTTAAGTGCTTAAAGCCTCTGCACGCCTCATGCCGTTTTAATGGAAAACATTCTGCCTCTGCACATTTACAGCATCTTCAATTAAGTGCAAATGTTATCATTTGCTAGCAGAATATAAATTTCTGTGCTTTTCAGTGGCCAGATTGGCTAAAGATTTCTCCTGCTCTTCTAACTAACAGACATGAGGAAAAGAGACAAGCTACAGAGAGAGACTCCTGCTCTCAACACTGAAGCTCCTTGACTTAAAAACTGCTTTCACCTCAAGTGAGAAAGGTTAAAATGCAATCAGCACTCCAAAATAAAAGGCTAGATGATAATGTATTACACCAGTTTTCCACTGACCAGTGTTTTCATTTGCATGTCACAGGTGGGTTGAAAACTGCTTGGACTGATAGTCTCAAAAGGCAGTGATCAATGTACCGAACACTGGGCAACAGTCCAGCTGATAGCTGGGAACAAATGGAGTACCCTGGGGTCTTTACTGGGAATTATTTTTTCTTATCTCCATCACTAACAGGGATGTTAATACAGAATGCACCATCACAAACTTTCAGATCGTAGTAAGTTGAGGGGGTGAATGGTGGACATACTAAACAGCAGAGATTTGATCCAGAGGCACGTTGGGAGACATGAGTACTGGGTCAACAGAAAATGTATGAAGGTGAACAAGAAGTACAAACCTCTTTGTATGGGGTGGAATAGCCACATGCATCAGTACACAACAGGAACTGACTGCTTGAGTAGCAGCTTTGCTGAAAAGGACTGCAAAGGGGTGTGGCGGTGTGCTCCCCCCCACCCCTCAAGCAATAACCACCAATGGTAGTCGTGAGGGTTGCATCTGGCTTAAGGTAGACTTTGGGGAGACAGATGGCAACACAGTAGCCAAGGGCTGTCTGGCATAGCAACCCAGACGTCTTGCTGGTATGCAAATATGACTATAAGTCAATCATCTTACTCCATAAATAGTGGGGATCCCAGGGCCCATTGAGCTCACCTGCACAGCAGCGGGCTGCACGCCAGGATCTCCCCTTGAGTAGGGACGCCTCTCAAGGTCACTCCTCCAGGTTGAGAGAATTCTTACTGCGTCAGATACTTGGTAAGTGAATTGGGAATAAGCTCCTTGAAACTTGTAATCTTAGCTAAGTGATATAAAGGATTAATTGCACATATATAATCCTTTAGACATAAACCGTTGACCAAGTCTGGGACTAACTCTGGACCACACCTAGACTCCTTTCTGAGAAGGAGTTTAGAACGCAAGGGCGTCCTCTCTGAACCTCATGACTCAGTGGGAGGGTCTCCCTGACAGTTTTGTCTGACCCTGTCCTCTATGCAGTAAATGATCAAGTGTACCTTGCCATCAAATCTTGTTAAACCACTGTTGCATCTACCATTGAACTTTGTTAACTCACTGTTTTATATCAATAAAATATATTGTTGCTTCTGTCTTGCAAGTGAAGTGCATTGAATTAGGGAACAAATGGGTAATTGTTAGCATAAACTATTGTAGCTAGCAACTCTGATAGCATAGATGCTGTTGCAAGCATAATAGAATGTTTGGCAAAGACACTGTAACCCTATTGTTAGCAGAAGTTACAAAAATTGGGTAGATAACAGAAACTTGAATGTATTCACTCAGTGACCATCTGGTTGAAACCAGCCTTGCAGTCTGAAGCTCAGCATTCTGGGCCAAAGGTGAAGGTATCCGGTGAAGAAGACTGTGAATCTTCCTCCAAAAGACCCCAATAGACGACCACCAGATGGCAGTACGCGTGCGCCAGGAGGAGGGAGCCTATGATAATAGGTTCTTAGAAATAATTAAAATATCCCGCCTTTTCTTAGAACTAGTTGTACTAACCCAGTCTATGGTAATGAATATGTACACTGCAGAACCATATACGGGACAGTTGATGCAACATACAGTGTGCAAGCTAGGAGGAGCTATCCCCCTTGCACCTGGCGCCGTAATAAACATACCTGCTTTATAACTCTTTTAAGTTGTGAAGTTTGATTCCGCACGTCAGCCTCCTCTTCAACAACCTTTACCAGTCCAGCTCCCTCTGTTTCTCCTGTAGTGCATGTAACCTAGTCTTGGGGGATTCAGATTAGGAAAAACTTTTTAACTAGAAAAGCAGTGCAGAACAGGAACAGGTTATCCAGGGAGGCTGTGGGATCTCCATTCTTGGAAGTTTTCAAGACTTGGCTAGACAAAGCTACAGCTGATCTGATCCAATATTGCTGGCAGTCCCATTCAAAGCAGAAGCTGGATGAGATGGCTTCCAGAAGTCCAATCCAACCAACATTTCTGTGACTCTGAATAGAAGCTTGACTACACAATTTCTTCTTGATTGACTAAGACCCCACCACCACCGATTCATTACTTTTTCTTTGAACTTGTTTGTACAAGCAGAAAGAATAATTATTTGGTCTACAATTATATTTATTTCTGTGAAAGTAACATTACACATAAACATCTCAAGTTCCATACTGCAGAACTAGTGATCTTCTACCATGTGGATTTCTGTGCTATCTGCAGCAGACATTACCTTTACTTCATCCAAAATGAGTATCAGTTCTCCTCTGTATTCCTGCGTATCCTAGGGTAGCATCTGAAGTTTATGATAGTCAGGTCTGTATCGATATGTCTCTTCATGCTTGTATGAGACTTGCTGGAAAACAAAACAATACGTTCAGGGACCAACTTAAAAACCTACCAGGCCAAATACAGGAACAAACAAGTGTCTCCATATTGCTCATATGATAATTTACTGGAGTTAGAAAGAATCAAAGAAATGCTTCTTCCAGTGACGTCTGTGGGTAGGATGGAAAAGTACATTGTGTTATTTGAACCGTTTTTGGTGAGTATTTTGAGTGTTAGGCGGCATTTGCCTTTGCTGTAATATAGAGATATGATGCAGGCTAAAATCTCATAGAAGCTTCCAAAGTTTAATTGCCTGGCTCCTTTTATATTTCAAAATCAGCATGCTAAAACATACTACAGTCTTTTTACTGTGTTATGGACTTGAGGTTTTGAATGCACTGAAAAACTGGATCTGAGCACATGTATCAAAAATGTCTTTCAATTATGTTGTGCATGTAAATGCAGCAGCACCCTTTGCACAGTACTGGCACACTCGCACAACTCTGAGGGATTGATTAATCCCTCCTCTGTTTTCACTGACAGCTGTTGAAGTGGTAAATATCATCTCTGTGCATGAGCAACATGGACATGGGATTCAAAGAGATCTCAGGCTGTGCATTTGAGCAGGGAAGTGCCTGTACTAACTCCCTCTACCTTTCTTTTTCTCCCATAGTGGATCTATACATCCTGCTCATGACTCTGCCTGTCTTCCTGTATCACTACTGAGATTTTATCTGCTTACTATTGATGCCAGTGAACGCTTTCTTCTGACTTTCAAAAGCAACTGTTAGAGGATAATTCAGTCCTTCAAAATGTTGTGAGGTGGAGATGGCTATAACCCTATCTGGAGGGTGGGCATCAGGGAGTAGCTGGAAACAGAGCATAGGACATGGGAGAATTGTGTAGGAGGAAGTCTTAAAATGGCCATTTTTAAAGACAGAACAAAATAATATTTTTTATCCTATGATTCCTCATTATGTTAAAAAGGTAGGCTGGTATCGAATCTTCATTGATGTTTTATTTCTCTCAAGAGCTGAAGCTCATATTAGTATATCACTGTTACCAGTTTATAGTTTTCTGCAGCCATGGCTGTTTTTCCATGGTGCTGAAAAGCCTGCCAGCCACCACTTTTGAAAGAAATATTTGCTCAGCTTTGGTTTTTAAAATTTAAGAAACAGTTTAGGCAATACTCCTGTTATCTATGACTAAAAAAATCTGAAATACTGACATATTTTCAGGCATGAGAGAGCTAGGATCCTTTGAATGATTTTAATATTATATGGTTTGATTTTTGTTAAGTGGGAATCAGGGGCACGTATCCATCTTCTACCACAGAAGTATTTAGACGTACATACATCTTCTCTCATTTAAAAAAGCGCTCATGTAACTTGTTTTACCTTCTAGTCAGAGCAGGCTAATGGTACATCGCCTCTTCAGTGCTTCAACTGAGTTGCTAAGCTACCATAAATCTACTGCTTCCAGTCATGTACCCTCATCCCACAAATATGAATGGCTAACACACCAAAACAACCTTGCCCCAAGAATGCAGAGCATAAGTAGAAATTTTGAGGTGAGCGATGGCTGGGGGTGGGAGAGAAGTGTCCTTTTCTTTCCGTTGTTATAACCAATGTTGCAATTTTATGACCACGTCCAGAGGAAAATCAAGCATGGAACATTGTCTAGATAGCTTTTGGGTGAAGAGAGATAGTAAATGGAAAGATAAATGGGGATGAGAACAGAGATAATGTGCAGAGAAAGGGAGGAGCTGGAAGAGGGATGGGCAGACAGACAGCTGGAGCAAATGGGGCAGTATCCTCTGGAGGTAGCTTTTCTCTATTCTTGCCAGCCTCTCCTGCTCTGGCTCCACCTAAGTAGGTGAAGGGGAGAGATCCCTGTGCCGTGGGCACTTCCAGCATGGAGGGGGGTGATGAAGGAAGGGATGCTGAGGCTGCTTCCCTAGGATAACTTGAAGATTACACATCTCTGGCTGCAGGTGTAGAAAAATACCTTGTCTGGGGAGATGCTGCTCTCCCATGTCAGTCTTTATATAAATTTTCTCACTGCTCTCGCATTGTAGCTATGTCCTTAAGGGTTAGGTATGCAAGTCCTGTCTGTGGCAGGATTTAGTGTATACTGGCCCAGGGATCAGTAACTAGATAATAAATCTTTTTGAATCTTGGCTTGCATTATGTCTTGATAGGAGAGTAAATCTCACCCTCTCAGCAGCAAGCTATTCTTTCATTGCAGGGATACAGCTGGTGAATGATGTTTTCCAAACTGATAAATGTGGGATTTCCTGTGCCGCAAGTTATTTTGTTTGTCTTGGATGTTTGTGTTACAGCTTTATGAAGCAATCTGTCTGGGGAAAGGCCCAGAAATAATTGGCTGAGGCTTTTCTTCTGATATAGGTCTTTATAACCATAGATCTATAGCAAATCCAAATGTGAAAGTAAAATCATGCTTCACCCTGGTGCTGGGATGTTGAATACAGATAGTTGTGCTTCCACACGCATGTTGTATTCCTGTCTCTCTTTATAGCTGTTCATTTTAAAACCAGCTAATGCATAGAAGATGAAAAAAGTTTGAGAGGTTGAGGAAAATAGACTCTTGCATCGGATACAGACCCTTCCATAGCCTTCCTGGTAGTTGACTGGAAATGTTCATTCAAACAACTTCCTTGCAAACATCACTCAGGGGTAGTGATTGACTTTCCTATAGCTTCCATAGCTTTAAAATCCACCTGTACTTTAGGCTTTGTTCAGTGTATTTGTTTTTCAATCCTCAATTGCAATGCTTGAAGAGGAAACAGCAAAACAACTTTTTTCCTGTCTCTTCATATTCATTTGGCATTCTTTTCCTCCTTCTTCTCGAGGGCTTTCCTTGGCAGACTGCACACAAAGTGACTTTCAGCTCATGCCAGGTAAGCACAGGGACATCCCTCCAGATGGACTTTTAGGAGATTTATTGATGCTTTGTGTCATCACCGTTGTATGAGCCCCATTTCTTACAGGTTGCAACTTTGTCTCCTGTTGCTTTCCTTCATCTATTTGAAATACTGACTTTTCTTTTTCTGCCCAGCATCCTAATTCCTGATGGTAACAGGGCTTCTGCAATCAACTCCATCATCTTTTCCTTCCTGGAAGTAAGACAATGAAGAAGGCTATAACCTGGGAAAAACTACTTTCTTTAGGACAATTTATTAAGCCATTTGTGACTTTGGCTCCTTGTTCTGTTTTTGCTCCTTAGATGGTCTCCATTTCTTAAAAATTATAAGAAGCTTAGAGAGTATAATGCAACCTTGCAGCAACACATCTTGCAAATGGACAACTAAGGCATAGAAAAGTTAACAATGCAATGAAGATCTGGGAGAGAGAACCAAGAGGAAATAAGTATTCTCTTGCTTCCTTGTCCTTTTCCTATTTTGCCACATATACAAGGCAGAGCAACTTTGTGCCACAGAAGGGGCAAGAATAAATCATAGTAAGTCACAGTCCGAAAAATAAAAGGCCGTAAGTTCAGCTGCAGGAATTCTGTAAGATTGCTAATACAGTTCTGTAAGATTGCTAATTAAAAATCAGTATTAAAATACTATTCTGAGAAGTTAAAGAAGGGAAACAAATCTCTGGTAGCCCATCTGCTTTCCTGTAGCTACTGGTAGCTTGTGCTGCATTTGTCTACTGCGCTGTGTGATGTTTCAGAGTGGCTCAGAATCAGCAGCCCCTCGACTTTCTGCGGCTCCCGAGCCCCATTGGCTGGAACGCAAAGCAGAGGCGGAGAGTGCCCTGAATATTTTTCTCCTCCACACACCATAAAACAGGCAGCTGGCATGCCTTGTCTGACAGCGAGACCGGTGCTTGCAGTTTGAAATTAGTTTCTGCTCCGCAGCAGTCACTTGGGCATTTTACGTTTGCCTCTGTTAATGGAAGGGAACAAAAAAACCTTGCAGCATACCAGTGAACTAAACGGGAACTGACCACAGGGGAGAATCTGATGCACACTTACAGACTGTTGGGACTCTGTGATATAGATCACCAAGGTAAATGTGAGGATGATCAGAAACTGCATCTGTGAGAGAGTAAACCAGTATTTCTGAGTTTGAAACCTTATTTTGTAACAGCAGTCAAAGTGTTCTGAACTGCTACCTGCCTCAGTGCTGGCTTATTTTTCTTTTCTTTCCAAGCTGAAAAGCCAAAGAAGGTTTTCAAAGGAATGCAAAAGGAACAGGAGTTTTAAAAGCAGGACGCTGAAAGGGGATCTCCATAAGATGAATTTCACCCAGCACCGTGGGACGCTCCAGCCTCTCCACTTCTGGAACCACAGCTACGGACTGCACGGAGGTGCCAGCGAGCCCAATGCAAAGGGCCACTCCTCTGGAGGCTGCTACGAGCAACTTTTTGTATTCCCTGAAGTGTTTGTGACTCTGGGCATCATCAGCTTGCTGGAGAACGTCTTGGTCATTGTAGCGATAGCCAAGAACAAGAACCTCCATTCGCCCATGTACTTCTTCATCTGTAGCTTGGCAGTGGCTGACATGCTAGTGAGTGTATCTAATGGATCAGAAACTATTGTCATCACGCTGCTAAACAATACAGACACAGACGCACAGAGCTTTACCATAAACATTGACAATGTCATTGACTCAGTGATTTGCAGTTCCTTGCTTGCATCAATTTGCAGCCTCCTCTCAATAGCAGTGGACAGGTACTTTACTATCTTTTACGCCCTCCAGTACCATAATATCATGACGGTGAAGCGCGTAGGGGTCATCATCACATGCATCTGGGCTGCTTGCACAGTCTCAGGCATTTTGTTCATCATTTACTCTGACAGCAGTGTTGTCATCATCTGCCTTATTAGCATGTTCTTCACTATGCTCATTCTCATGGCATCCCTCTATGTCCACATGTTCATGATGGCTCGGATGCACATCAAAAAGATTGCCGTTCTTCCAGGGACTGGCCCTATTCGCCAAGGGGCCAACATGAAAGGGGCCATCACTCTCACCATCCTGATTGGAGTTTTTGTTGTGTGCTGGGCTCCATTTTTCCTGCACCTGATTTTCTACATCTCCTGCCCCTACAACCCTTACTGCGTGTGCTTCATGTCCCACTTTAACTTCTACCTCATCCTCATCATGTGCAATTCCATCATCGATCCACTCATCTATGCATTCCGGAGTCAGGAGCTCAGAAAAACATTCAAGGAGATTATATGCTGCTGCAGCCTGAGAGGGCTTTGTGATTTGCCTGGCAAATATTAAACCGAGTGGATATGTTACTGTGTACACAACATGCAGCACAGAATTCCAAGCCTTCAGATCCTCTTTCTCAGCAGAATTTGGGTTAAATCTTTAAGAGTGAGCACCTCTTTCTGTCTCCCCTCCCTCTCATCCTTGTGTCCCATTCACGTGTAATTCATATTTCTGTATAATGTTTGTGATATCTACAGTTTGTAATTTATTTGGCTGGAAAGAGAAGTAGCACTTCATACCAATTTGTAAGTAAGCAAATAAATGTAATGATGAATGTGAAATACTAACAAACATGAGCAGCTGTATGTTCCAACTGCTGACAAAATAAATAACTTGTCTGACTTACAGTACATGTTGGCTGATACTGTTTCTTATTCTGTTGAAGTAATTTTAGCTATCCATTACGTTATATAGAGCTTAAAATAGAGCATATGCTTCTCTATTAGTGGATTAGAGGTTCTCTGGAATTAAAAAGCAGATTTTTCATAGAGGTTACTGCAACCAACGAGTTGTGTTCATTCATTTTGAACTCTTTTCCTCCTACTCTACAAGCAGCAATCCTGTTCTTTGTTACAGTTATTGCTTACAACGATAAGATTTTTCAAATGCCTGCTACCCAGACAATCAAATGCTTGGGTTTTTTTGTTTTGTTTTGTTTTGTTTTGGGTTTTTTTTTCAAGATGATGATTGCTGTATGTCTGAGAGTACCTTTTTGCAAAGTTGAAATTGCTCCCTGGAGCATCAGTTAGCCCTGGATATATTTGCTAGACTGGCATCCAGGTAGACTAGCACCTTTCATTTAGCCATGAAGCAGGTCCAGTATTAATATTGACAGTGCCAGCACCATTGTAAAGATTAACTGAGAGATTTACCTTATGAAGATGAAGAGGGGACTTCAGTTTGAACATTCAGTCCTTCCTTGTTCTGAGATGCTGTGGGGAACAAGGACTCTGTGCTTCAGAAGAAAATACATCCTTGTTAGAAACAAGCTGCCCTCTGTTCTGAAGTGTTGTGTTAGCAGATGGGATCCACTGCCAGGATCCCTACAGAGGAGTCAAGGCATGTGTTAATTTGGCTTGAGCACCTCCGACCATACTGTGGAACACATGAGCTTTGTGGGGACAATGCTATCACATGGAAGGGATGCTGGCCGACGAGTCTGTAAACCCATGCTCTGTATCTGGCAGCCCTGTGTGTTACTGCTGCTTGTAGTCAGTTCACCTTTCCAGGCATCTAATTGATGTGTTCTCAGGTTCATGTTAAAACGCCACTCTCTCTCCACAGATTATAGGGACCTCAGGTCCCCTGATTTTAGCGCCTTTGGAAGTGTTTAAAGTATAAATGTGAGTACACAGGATTCCATGAAGATGTCCTTAACACCTTGACAACATCAGCTTCTATTTAAGGACATAGAAAAATAAATTTATTTCCAGAAAGTATAAAAACATAGTGGTAACTGGTAGAAGACCTGGAAAGTTCTGATTTAAAAAGTCAAAATTTAATGTAAAGAATAATTTAGGTTTTAATCCTGGATGCCTGATTTTACCAAGATGAGTAGTGAATTCGTTGGATGAGCAGTCCTATTAATTTTCTTGGAAACAGCTTGTTCCCTCAAGCTGCTTGTTCCCTCATTAAAGAAAGACATACTATGAAAAGCTATTCATGAGAGCCCAATGTTTGGTACCTGGGATTCTTCTCCAGACCAAGGCTGATCTTTCAGTTGTGGGTAACTTTTCAGGATGTCATAAAACTGTGACAACATTTGGTCTTCTGTCAAAGAGCATGAAGGACTTAGAATCATAGAATCATAGAATCATTAAGGTTGGAAGAGACCTCCAAGATCATCGAGTCCAACCGTCAACCCAACACCACCATGCCCACTAAACCATGTCCCTAAGCGCCTCATCTACCCGTCTTTTAAATACTTCCAGGGATGGTGACTCAACCACTTCCCTGGGCAGCCTGTTCCAACGTTTAACTACTCTTTCAGTAAAGAAATTTTTCTTTACATCCAATCTAAACCTCCCCTGGCGCAACTTGAGGCCATTTCCTCTCATCCTTTCGCCAGTTACTTGGGATGGGTCTTAAGTTACTTGGACTTAAGATGGGTCTCAGTATCTTTAACTTAAATTTACTTACAGGGAGAGTAATAAAGTCATTTTGCATTGTGCATCAAAGTCCCTTGGTAGACCAGCAGCAGAGCAATCAGGTCTCCTGCACCCTACTCTTGCACTTGGGCCACTTCACCCACCACATCGCTTGCAACACGCCCCTCTTACCTTCTCTCCGCTTTAGTAAATGATACTGCCACATCATAATGGTTGCTGTGTGGAAGACGTTGAAGTATATCTACTACATTAACTCTACTTATTTTCTTCTGGAGGAAACTATAAACATTTCAATAATACATCCCTACCTGGTTCCGCTAGGTAGAGAATAAAAAATGCCAAAGAAGGAGGATTAAAGCTCAAGGGGAGAAAAAAATGAATATATTTAAATTAATAGTCTATCCAGAAATCCAGTGGACTTTATTAGAGGCCTTTCCCTCTCCTGCAAGGCATGATGCTAGCTATGCAAAAATGGTCTGGCAATAATGCAAGAAATTGCTGGTGCCAGTTTGAACAAGAGAAAAATCTCACTTGTTCTTTGTTTTGCCTCACTTTCTTTAGGTACTTTAGGACTGTAAATTATGATATTGGGCTCCAGATATTACCTTTGTAGTCCATGGATGCAGAGAGGGTCCAGTAGAAAGTGGCACAAGAGCAAGATATACTACCTCAGGTGCTCTGAACATTACCTTGAAAGTCTCTCTTTCTCCCCTTAGTCTATACAAGGACCAGACACCTAATTTAAACACATCTGAATTCTGAAGAGGCTATGCTTCTGTAAATTACTTCCTGAACTCTTGATTCTTAAAACTAACAGTCTCACTTCTTTTCGCAACCCAAGGGGAAGAGAAATAACAATTAATTTGTATCATGCTGGTTTGGAGGTTTTCACCAATGATTTTCTTGTAGTTTCCAAAAACGGTGTGTATCTCTTTTGCACTTATTTGGACTAAGACTAGTCAATACAGTTGTGACCCCATTAAGCTTTAAATCTCATTTAGAAATCTAATTTTTAAAACTAGCTTATTCCAGAGTTTTAGCAACTCTGAGCCTGCTTAGCAGCTCTGCTGTCTTTATTTTATAAAGCTAAATGTATATACATACTTTTTAAATTGAGTTTTTAATTAAAGAGGGCTTTTTCATTTCATGGTGTTATCTTCTGGTGTTTAATTTATTGAAATTGCTGGCAAACCTCCTACATAGATAATTTTCCTATTCCCAGATACTCTGTTCCTTCTGAGTAGCTGAATTTCTGAGTTTCTGTTTGCCTATAGCTCTGGCAGCTTTCCAGCAGAGCGCCATAGAAATCGGTGTTGTGAAAGATAAGTAAATTCATCTAGCTTGCTGGGAGTGGGGACAGTGAAGGATTATTTTCCACACTCGATTTGCTGGACCTTTGTTCTTCTATTTGAAAATCTTCTACGAAAATGAGATTTCTTTCTTTAACTATCTGGGACCCTAATCACTTTAGCGCTTAGCATTTTAGTCAAGTTATGTAACCATGGTGCGTTCCTCTGTGGCAAGGAAGTGGTTTTGTCTCCACTTTACAGGTGTAAGGATTTACATTTTCACTTCTGCTGGAGAAAAGGAGCTAATGGATTTGCTCAGCCTCCTAGAAGGCAGTCTTTGCTTGAGCTGGGAATTGATGGTAGTGTTCTCTGCCCTTTCCCAATAACTGTCTGTAATAGTAACACACAAAACTTTTGAAGCAAATGTCTTTCTTCAAGAGGGACATTTCTTTAGCTTTGAAGTAGTTTTTGAACAAAGCAAAGGACTCCAAAAAGCACTTAGAAGGCTGTAGTTGGTCTCAGTAGAGTGGATTTTAAATGATAATCCAAGATCGCCTTTACAACTGAAACATGCTGTCATCTGGAAGCAAGGAGAAATGCACTGATGGACTCACATGTTATTGAATGTGCAGCAGCAACAATGCCTTCAGTTAGCCTTTAATAGGTGTGCAGAGAACACATTATTGATGTAATTCTAAAATGACTCTCTTGTTGTTAAACTGATCCTATTCTACAGCGTGTTCATTGGGGGGCTCCTTCATTCTCAAGCTGAATTCTGGTGCACAACTTTGGTCCTTTGATGTTATTTATAATATACTGTATTGCTTGTAGGCTTGAAAAAAAGTAGGAGTCTCAATCCCACTGGAACGAGCTCTCAGAAAAATGTACCTTTAGGGATGAAATCTTCCTTGTTTGTCCAGAAATTACTTCAGATTTTAAATTAATATTCTGATCTCTTCAATCATATCTCAAGTATCCTAGGGTTTTCTCTTTAGATGAAATACTTCTCTCACTTACTAAAAAAAGGAGACTTCACATGTCACAGGAACTGTCTACTGCTAATACAGATACTCACTGTCATTAAGCCAGGTTATGAATTAACCACGACTGGGTTTGTTTCAAATGGTTCTGTTGTCCTAGCTGTTTTTCATATTTTTGCCCATTCTGTTCATAGAAGAAGAGATTTTCAGATTTGTGGATTAAAAATCACTGCCTTCGAGTTCGTAATATAAATGTATTCATCAGTTCCACTTTTACCCATTTGTTCCCTTGCAAACGTTGTTCATTTGTTTCAATTGTTCTCCTTCACGCTTGGTATATTTCTGTGTTTGTATATTTCTGGAATGCCATCAATCCGAGTCCTCTGAGTCATCCCCTGCCTGTGTGGGGGGTTTGCCTTTGGCCAACAGCAGAACCCCCAGCCAGCTGTTGGCTGTTTGCTCACTCCCCACCTTGGCGGGACGAGGGGAGAAAATAGGAAGGACAAGAACGAGAAAGCTCGTGGGTCTGGATGAAGACAGGGATATCGCTTACCAGCTACCATCACAGGTGAAACAGACTTGATTTGGGGATAATTAACTTAATTTATGGCTAATTAAAATAAATATTTACTTACTGATTGAGCTAGTGGGAAACAGAAAGAGAAACACTAGGACAGCCTTTTGCCCTTTCTCAGCCAGGCTTTCCCCGAGGCACCCGCCCGCGGCTGAGGGGCTCAGCCGTGCCCTGCGGTGGGGCCGTTGGAGCCGGCTGGAACCGGCTGTGTCCGGCACGGGGCAGCCCCGGCCGATCCTCACAGGGGCCGACCCTGCAGACCCCCAGTGCTGCTGCTGCTGCCAGCGCCTGGGCACCTGCACTGGGTACAACATGGTAGGCAACAATACTGTAAGCAGAATTCCAGGTGAGGTCCCATTGCTCATTTTAGTTCAGTTCCACTAAAAACTCCTCACCTAAATTATTTGCTTCTTTCATGTCCACAGCTTTGGCATGTCTCTTTTGGTTTTTTTCCCCTGTGATGAACTAATCAGCCCAAAATGTTCTGCTC
>NW_008825075.1:4885359-4887453 GCF_000699105.1 Pygoscelis adeliae
TGAAGAGCTCTCACTGTAAAGCTTCAAAACCTGTTATTAGCTTCTGAATTAATGACTTTGAACAACGTACTGTTGAATCCCATCCTATTTCTATTATTTCAATCCGCAGAATGATCCACTTTCCCTAACTGATTTTCAGATAGTCCTTTGTGTGGAAATTGCAGCCAGCCTTTTACCACCGAGATCTGACCCTGGCACATTCCTCTTGACACAGCCCTGAAGGACCCACAGGTCAGGCTGCAGCCTCTGCTGGCTCTGTAAGCCGGGATCCATTGTAAATCTTCCATATGTTGTGCCATGCATCAATAAAAAATAATTTATATAGATTTCCAGGTGGCAAAAAGAAAACTGAAAAACATGTAGCTGTGCAATTTGTCATACTTAACTACTTTTGAAACAAACACATTATAGCTTATTAGAGCTTTATTCTTTGTAAAAGGCAGTGGGTGAGTAAACAAACAGAAGTCCAAATACATTTGGAGCCCGTAGCAGCAGAGCATAAACAGAACACTATTCATGCAATAATCTGCAGCAACCATTTTGAAGTGCGGAGGAATTAAAACATATTATGGAGATAATGTTTGCTATAAAAATATCTTCTCTTGAGATAACATCTCTGTGCAGTTCTGAGTTTTCTTCTCATGCTAACACAGGTCATGCAGAGTTCAACATACCCCCCTCAAGTACATCATAAAAAAAACCCAGCAAGCTTTCTAAAGTTGTATTCAGTACAGCCTGAAGGCTGATTTATTAAAAAAACAATCAAACTTGGTTTTCCCCTTGAAAGGCGAGACAAAAGAGGTGGTCTGAATTAAAAAAAAAAAAAAAACAAAATTAAATTGCTACTATTGAGGTAATTGTTTTCCACAATTTCCCAATTTTGGCTGGGCCAAGGGAGTCTGATAGCTTTCTGGAAATCAGGAATTGTGCAGATATCTGTCCGTAGATTTAACTGCCTGTGCACAAACGTGCCAAGTTCTGATTAACTAGTGGGTTTTTGCATTAAAGCATTGAAAGTCATCTTACAGTGTATACCATACATTATCACTGATGCTTCTAATTATCTGGTTACGCATACAGCCACAGTAAAACTGGAAAAAAGCCTGGCTGTGCATGAAGGCAAACACAAATAATGCATATTTGGTAGAAATAAATCTTTACTTATTATCCTGAAGTTTTTACTGGGGAAATGAGGTGGATGTCATTGCTTTCTTATGATTATTATCTTCAGCTTCACCCGTGGAAATGCAATGCTCACAAGTAATACAGACAGCCTAATTTTCCCGTCTAAGACAAAGATGCTGATTCTCAGTAAGGATTGCCTCCAGGCCAAAGAGGGTGGTATTCCATGCAATATTAAAGATATCGCTGGTATAAACTCTCCTTATTTGTGAACTGTGTACCAGCGCACACCAGCATCACTCAGTTTAGGACTATTCATCACCTACCAACTGCCCAAGGCAAAGGATTGAGATAGCTAACCTGTAAGGGGTCAGCTGAAGCAAGAGATGACCCATCTTCATTGCTTTTCAAACAGCTCCTTTCAGACTTGAAGATCTGCTGGCATATCAGGAATGCAATACCCAACAGCCGAGTGATTCAAGGGAGCTTTAACTATGGATTTGGACTGTAAATTTGGTTCTAGCCTCATGGAGGATCCATATCTGTGAAGCTTCCATCATCCCTGCAGGAAGTCCCATATTTCTCACTACCTTAGTGGAACCAGGTGACCCAGGCTGTTCCCTTCCCTGAAAGCAGAAGATAGCACTTGGCTGGCTCAGGAGAATGGGACACTGGTAAAAACTCAGAGGTAAAGTCTCAGTAACCTAGTTTGATGTTAGTTCAAGTTATTTGCTAGAGATGGTTTCATGCTCTTACAGGCCTTGTTATGGGCCATGTTTCAAGTATATCTTTATGCCAATAGAATCATAGAATCATAGAATCATTAAGGTTGGAAGAGACCTCCAAGATCATCGAGTCCAACCATCAACCCAACAACACCATGCCCACTAAACCATGTCCCTAAGCGCCTCATCTACCCGTCTTTTAAATACTTCCAGGGATGGTGACTCAACCACTTCCCTGGGCAGCCTG
>NW_008825075.1:4891303-4897586 GCF_000699105.1 Pygoscelis adeliae
GCCGCCTTCAGCTCTGCCACCAGGCAGAGCAGATCATCCACCTGGTCACATCGCACACAGGTGGCATCTCTGCCGCCCCCCGCTACAGCCAACAGGCTCAGGCACTCCCTGCAGCAAGAGCCCTGGACAGCTGAGTGTTTGCACGAGGCCTCTGTCTGGGTCGGCACATTCCTTCTGGCAATGGCTTTTGGTCGAGTGGACACCATGGCCGGTCCTCTTCTGGGAGGGCGACGACTACCAGTTGAGTTGGCCTCTAGAGCCGGGAGGGGGACTGCGCCCCAGATGTTACAGAAGATCAGTTTGGCTAAATAGGAAATTCGTGACTGAACTCTAATATAAAAAAGAAATATACAGGAGGTGAAAGCAGGAACAGGCCTTAAAGTATGAATTCAGAAGTGCTGCTGAATTCACAGGATGTGGCAGGGATGGTGGTAGGAAAGCCAAAGCTCACCTAGAGTTGATGCTTGCAAGGAACTTGAGTGACAAGAACTTTCTCCGGCTCGGGGTGGGGGGCTGGGGCACCCTCTCACTCCCTGCGCCTTTGCTTCTTGCGGGTTTTGCCGCGGTTTTGCCGCCTCAGGAAGGGTCCCCCGGCGCGATCCTCCGCTTCGGAGCCCTTCGCCTCGGTGGCTTCGATATATGTCAGAGCTACTGTCCCAGTAAGAGCTTGGTCAGTAGTGAGATATCTGCACTAAAATGAAAGGAGTATGGAATTTTATACACCATACGACACGTTTAATTTTAGCCAAATTTTACCTAAGTTTTCAGAAGGCTTTACCTACTTCTGAATACCAGCCAGAGAGAACTTAATATCTCTGATTTTCGATGCCTCAAAGTTAGGATCTTTTGTGTATCCAAATATTCTGAATACTCAAATATCCTTTGGGTATCCAAATATTGTGGTCACTTTATGAAATCTCAAGTCACCTCTGCCACATGCGGTGCCTTAGTTGTCAAATCCAGAATTATAAATGGTGCATTATCTGATATATTCCCAGCTTTGAAGATTCCCTTGATCTCAGCTATTTTAGCTCTGAAAGAAATGTTGTGATTGACTGCATAGAACTGAAATGGTCATGATGCTTTAGACCATATAAATTGACTGCATGTAGATATTGAAAAACAAGACCATGGACACTAATAGGACTAAGAGTTCATTTTTTCCTTCAAATAATTTTAATTCTTTGATTTGTCTGTGGGAGTAAAATCAATGAGGTGAATAAGATGCTGTCTTATTAAATGAAATTTAGTTAGAAAGAGGCTTTTTGAGGCAGGGTGTAGGATTGTTGTTTTAGTTTTAATGAGCCAAACGTTGTTTTCTGAAGAAAAAACAATTTCTCAGACAGAAAAAGTTGCAAACAGGTCATAGAGCAGTGATATGTTTGTACTGTCTTACTATAAAATTAATAGATATAATTACCTGCTGAATATTGTACTTCAGATCTGGACTTCTGCTTTTCATTCTTTTCAAATACAGTGACTAGTGAATTAACCCTGTCCCTAACAATTTAAGGGGGATGTCCATAAAAAGATGCATGCCAGGGAAAAGATAGATAAGGAGCAAACTCTTTTTCCCAACGGAAGCAATAGGGGACACTTCATGGAGCTGATTCAAGCAGGATTCAGAAGGTATGATGGAATCTGGCTGTAGTCTTGGGGAACGTACTGCCAAAGAGAGCTGTGGGTGCTAAAAGTATACATGGTTTCAAGGAAGGACTGCCCAAACTGTTGGGAGAGAAATCCAATTAGTGTTGCTAACAGCACACATCCACAAAAAGCTCAGAAAGTCTATAAGCTGTAAATAACTAGAGGCGGGAGAAGTATTATGGAGCAGCATCACACACACTCGCTGCCTTCCCCAGCCAGTTTAAGGGCATACTCTTCCTGCTGGTTTCCCAGTTAGAGAAGCATTCTTAAATAAATGAAATGTCACTTCCCATCACCTAGGGGGGGGAAAAAAAAAGAAAGAAAAAAAGAAAAGGTGAGGTGGAGTTGTAAAGACACAGTCCTGGGGAAAGACAAATTATCATTGGAGATAACAAATAAAGAATGGTGAAAGGGTTAGGACCGATGGATCAAAAATGTAAATTATGTGGGACTAGAGAGAGACACAGAGCAGAGTATCCTGACTGTGCCTACCACTCCCTTAGGTTACCCAATGTAGTTAAGGATAGTGCCACATGGTGGTTTGGCCAGAGATGTGACTGGAGGAACAGAAGCAGGCTACACCATCACCAGGTCACCACCATCAGGCTTCTTCCTCTAGTGCTGAGGATAACCAGCATGGTGAGAAGATTGGCAAGAATGTGGCTTGTGGGGACTTGGGTGGCCACTGCTTGAGGTAGAATAGCTTCACGTTAACCCCATATGGACAATGCTATGCCCTGATATAGGACAACAACGGCTGTTCTCAGAAGCTGCTTTCCTGCAGGAATCCACCTGTCCTGGTTTTGGCAGGGATAGAGTTAATTTTCTTCCTAGTAGCTGGTACAGTGCTGTGTTTTGGATTTAGGATGAGAATAATGTTGATAACCCACCGATGTTTTAGTTGTTGCCAGGTAGTGCTTACACTAGCCAAGGACTTTTCAGCTTCTCATGCCCTGCCAGCCAGAAGCTGGGAGGGGGCACAGCCAGGACAGCTGACCCAAACTGGCCAAAGGGACATTCCATACCATGTGACGTCATGCTCAGTACATAAACTGGGGAAAGCTGGCCCGGGGGGCCGCTGCTCAGGAACTGTCTGGGCATCGGTCAGCGGGTGGTGAGCAATTGCATTGTGCATCACTTGCTTTGTATATTCTTTTATCGTTACTATTATTATAATTTGCCCTTCCTTTTCTGTCTTACTAAACTGTCTTTATCTCAACCCATGAATTTTACTTCCCCCCCCTCCCCCCCCGATTCTCTCCCCCATCCCACTGTAGCGGGGGTACAGTGAGCGAACGTCTGTGTGGTGTTTAGCTGCCTGCCGGGTTAAACCACAACATGACCTGTTGTCCTGATATGGAGCTGCTTGGGAGATGAGGCCAGTGGCCAGTTTGCTTACATATGTCTTAAGGTATGCCGGCATATTTTATGTAGGCAGCATAAAACGCATAAACCAATGTGTGTGTATGTGAGCTGTCATTTCCTGACACAGTTCACAACCATGGCAGCACTGTTTTACATGCTAGAAATATTAAAGCAGTTAGTGACACTTTCTTTTATCTGTACTATCACTGGGCATTTCAGTTTGCAGCCACAGAGATACATTGGGAAGAGCTACCACTCCAAATTTATATATTCAAACACTGCCAGCATAGCCACCTGTCACTGAATTAATTACATTTGGTGAGTGGTTCTGATGTTTCATCACTCATGGAGCTTGATCTTAAACATGGAAGGCTCAGCTCACCTGCCATCTTCATCCATCTTTTGCTTCAATCTTGAGATTGCTATTCAAACGTTGGGATGCTCAAGGGATACAGCTTTAGATGCTCAGTGGAAAAGTTTAGTTTGTTCCAAACTGAGTTTGTTTTTTAACTGTCATTTAGAAGGATGGTCTGAGCTCAGGAAATCTGAAGGAGAGATGCTCAGGGAGATGAGCGCTTCTCTGGGCATCTGGATGTACAAAGAAAAGCACAGTTTTGAATTTGTCTCCTGAGGTACAGCCTTCCCCTCCCACACGGTACTGTGGATACAGCAGTGTAGCCTTGTGAGACACTGTGACAATGTGTCTTCATAGGGCCTCAGCTTTCCTGCAGGCCATAGAAAGAAGAGATAGAACACATTCACAGCCTTTCTTACCTTTCTATGCTGCCCTAAGAAATATGAAACTAATTTTCTTGTGGAAAAATATAATTTACTACAAAATCATTAAGACCATGTTTAAGGCAGAGGAGCTTTGAGCTCCTCTTGGGCTATATTTCTTGCCTTCTGAGATTTAGTTTCTTAACCTGAATGTTGTACTCATCATATTTTCATATCCTCATTCCCCTAAAGAATATCAGTTAAACTTCCTGATTTGCTGTATCTGCTGTCTAATGCAGGAATTAAAAATGCAGACAGAAAATATAATGTGTCTTTGGCATCCCTCTGTTCTGTTGCAGCACCTTTACTGATGACAGGGAAATCTCAGCTGTAAACATTAATTTCCTAATGATGACAACAGGGACAAGAAAAGACTCATTTGTATACACTTTTTCCCTCATTTTCTGGTTTATAGGCAGCATACACCTTCTTGTAATACAGATTTTGTAGCCTCTTTTTTAACAAAGGACCAGCGTCAAAAAGACTGGGTGCAATTTAGGGGAAAAAAATCAACTCAGCACGATAATATTGTTTATTTAAATCTGACAGCTACTCAAAGTGAACTGCTAGCTGTACAGTAAGTAGTGACCAGATGGCTCCAACTTCAGCTTATAGCACTGTTTTCAGGAACGGACATTCTCTGATATAATTTCATGAAGCAAAACTTGAAGGCAACATGTCGTGGTTTAACCTCAGTCGGCAGCTAAGCACCACACAGCCGCTTGCTCACTCCCCTCCACCCGGTGGGATGGGGGAGAGAATTGGAAGAGTAGAAGTGAGAAAAACTCGTGGGTTGAGATAAAAACAGTTTAATAATTGAAATAAAATGATGATGATAATATGATAATAATAATAATACACAAAGCAAGTGATGCACAGTACAATTGCTCACCACGTGCCGACCGATGCCCAGCCAGTCCCCGAGCAGCGGCCCCCCCGGCCAGCTTTCCCCAGTTTATGTACTGAGCATGACGTCACATGGTATGGAATGTCCCTTTGGCCAGTTTGGCTGTGCCCCCCCCAGCTTCTTTGTGCACCTCCAGCCTTCTCAGTTGGTAGAACATGGAAAACTGAAAAGTCCTTGACTAGTGTAAGCACTACCTAGCAACAACTAAAACATCGGTGCGTTATCAACTTTGTTCTCATACTAAATCCAAAACACAGCACTGTACCAGCTACTAGGAAAGAAATTAACTCTATCCCTGCTGAAACCAGGACACAACACAAGGAGGTAATACTTAGCATATCTTTCAAAACAGAGAAACTCTTTTTTCCATATTAGATAGTGGGACTGCAGAATGCAGGGTCTGTACGTTTGCATTTGGTTTTTCTCTCCTTTTTCTTTTATTAGCTGAGATTCTTAAAAGGCTTTAAATATCCTGGAATCTTCTAACTAGAAAGGCAAAAACAGATCTGAAAGGGAAGCATTTTTGTAGGCCAGGTAGCTCTACTTTGGAACTCTTGAAGTGTTGTGTAGAAAATCTTTGTACCAGATAAATCTTACCTAACAATGAATTTCTCTAGATGTTTTACTCTCCCTTGTTCAAAATGGGTGTTCTGGAACATTAATGTGAGTAACAGCCATCGTAGGGGAAAGAAGTGATTTAGAAATGCCAAATGGTTTTATGTTAGATGTTATCTGCAACATGTGATGCACCCTCAAGGTAGCTGAATGTGAAGATCTGTGGTAACTGAAGAGTGTACAGGGTCCTAAGTTCAGTGCCTGACACACAGGAGCAGAAGCAGCTCTTTGACCTTAGAACTATAAAGCTCCATAGCTTACAAATCTCTCTATCTAACAGACTAACACATAACACCTACTAAGAGGAAAAAACCAAAGCCAATCCTGTCCGTCACACATGCATTTATATGTCAATTTTTTGCCATGCAATTTCAACATTTTAATTACTAAGAGGCTGTAATGTCAGAGGAAGGAAGGCATTCCTATATTTTGTGCTAGGTGAAGAACTTCATTCTGGTCATACTAAACAGCTGCACTTCTAAAAGGTCTCATTACAAAGACAGTGTATCTTTTGGCTCACATGCCATTTCTTGGGTGGCATCTCCAGACTCTTCCATCATTCAACTTGTGTTGCCCTCTCCAAGCTCTACATCTGTCAGAAAAGGAAAGGTGGCCACCTCCTCAGAAGGTAACACTGGAAAGACTCTGTGGTCTTGCTGTGTTTCCTGACTCACAACAGTAAAGTTCTCAAGCATGACCCTTGATGCGTGACAAAGCTGTAGATACTGTTTTATATGCCACAGACACAGCAGTAGTTTATTGACTTTGCAGTTTAGGTCAGGGTTTAATTCCTCTTTTTGAGGAACTCCGCAATTCAAATGAAATAATGAGAACTAGCAACATTTTTTAGGAAAGAAACTGAGTTTTAAAAACAGTTTGAGAAAAAAAAGGTGAGGATCCTTTTTTTTTTTTTTTTTGCACAGCCCAGTAGCCAAAGGAATAGGCTGGTTTTAATGCAGTCCTTCCAGAACT
>NW_008825075.1:4897645-4915686 GCF_000699105.1 Pygoscelis adeliae
TTTTGGCAATCTTAGCTGGCATTTCTAAGTGACTGAAAGGAACTTCAGTTTGGTGATCTAGGCGATGAATGATTTTCACAGCTTCCTGTCCCATGAAGTATAATACACAGAGCGTTTGTCTCTGAAATTGGGTAGGTTTATCAGCTCCTGAGGGACCTTTCAGTAGTTCTTCCAGGCTAGTACTATACTTCAGACGTCACATAATGCTTTGACATTACCAAATATCTTAAGATGGGCTTCTGAGCTTCCATTTATTGTTGCTTTGTAATAGGAAATGCAGAGAAAATTTAGTTCCAAAGTGAATTCTAAGATTAAATGGCCTGAAGTTAGTAAGAATTTCAACTTCTGAAAAGGTTGATACATAAGTATGTTGAACGATTAAGGCAGTATGAGCAGGGAGACTTCAATTGCTTGTGCTAGCAACAGAGATTCAATTTAAAGGAATTTACTTAGAGTTTCTTGTTAAAAAAGTACTGATATTTAACAGGTGCTAACTTTGATAGGTACAGAACAATAGAACATTAGAAATAAGCAGAAAAGCAGCAATTTTTCTAGATATAGATACTTCAATGATTGCTTCTAATCAGAACCTGGCTTCTAATTACACTAAAAATGTACTTCACTGAAATCTGCCCTCATAATGAATTTTAAGAGAGAGATTATAATGCCATTTTTTAGGATGTCATTTGCAGTGCTTTTACTGGTTAATTCACTTGGCTGTCATTAGCATCCATGTTTGCTTTGTTACTGTATCTGCAGCTTTTCAGGGTAGGGACCTTACATGTGTTTTAGTGTAAAACCTTCCCAACATACTCTCAGGTGATAACCACAAGAATTTCAATAAAGCCAGAAGTGCAAAAGTAGGAAATACATTTCAGCTCTCAGGCATGTCCTTTATTTCTTAGATTTTTGCCAGAAAATCAGTGCAATTTAGAACTTTTGCTAAAACATCCCTATAGAACTGCATTGTTAACTAGAACAAGTCTGCAATAGATTATTTTAAGTATATTGCACGAATCTTGGATTGTCCCAAAAGCATAATCAATTTAAATCTGTTCTCATCCATTTGGGGATATTGAAGTCTTTGACAATTTTCAAGCATATCTGAGTTTGTTTTGGTTTAATACAAACTTTTTCTCTGTGCCCAGCCCCCAAGGAGTGAGAGCTCTGCAAAACTTTCCTAGAGATACAGCAAATTCCTCAAATGCTCCCACAGAATCATGATGACCTCTTTCAAGTGATTTAGCACTCCTTGTCTCCCATTTCCTTGTCTGTAAAACAAAATTTAAAAAAGATTAACTGCTCTGCATGTCTATTGAGAATTGTACATTATTTGATTTCATTTAAAGAGGAAATATTTGTTATCTTAGCTCCTAAATTCTGCAACCATATTGGATCCCACTGTACGAAGTGCTTTACGAAGGTATGATAGACAGATGCCATCTCAAAGAGTTTCTAGACTAAATAATACCTAGATCATTTGGTGAAAGATTCTGTATAAATGCAAAGTAGTTATTGTTACAGTTGCTGAAACAGTGGAAGCTGAATTTCTTTCGTATGTGATATGCTATTGCAATCATTTCCCAGGAAATGAAAGTAATTTCTCTGAAAGGTGAGTACCTCCCTCTCACCCCTCCCTCTCCCTGTTTCAGGAATCTCTGGGGCTTTGGGGGTGGGAGCAGTTTGTTAAAGCATTGGCAGGGAAAACCCTAAGAAGACTTCTTTTTTTAAATGATAAAAGTCAGAATGCTTCATCCTTTCATTCCAATGCATTGTGCAAACTGATGAGAAAGAATATTGCTCTGTGCTTATCTTTAGTTTTTGAGGGACATTTATGCAATACCAGCAGAGGAGCAGTAGTAGGAGTGCCAATATATATTTAGAGATTATAAACCTCCTTGCAAAACTCTCTGCTCCAGTTCTGGTCCCTTTGAAGTGGACAGGAAACCTGAGCTGACTTCAGTGAAGTCTGGATTTCACCTCTGACATTTAAATGCCACTGTTGTTCACATATAGTTGCTGGGAATACAGAAAGCGCATTATGAAATGAAAATAACCTTTGCACCAAGGTTTTTATCCCAAATGCAATATTCTCTGATGACATCCCATCATTTTTTCTTTTCTTGTTAATGTCAGAGTGACCACTTGAAAGACCCCAAAGGTCCAGGTGCTATTTGCACAAATTTCTACATGATCATAAAAATCAGATTCTAAACACTCATCAGAAAGCTCTGCCTTAACGTTTCTTTATCTCTTTGTCTTCACATGATTTATTCTTCCCCAGTAAGTTAGGCTGTATATTGTTCTTTCCTCAATAATTCTTCCTCTAAAATTTTCTCCCATTTCCCTGTGCATCCCCTCAGAGGTTTCCTTATCTGGGAGGAGCCAAGCGTGCTTAGCTGGAAAGCATGATGGGGTGGGCAGAAAGAAACACTGCAGCTAGAGGAACATAAGGCTTGGAAGTGACATAGGAAGAGGAGGGATTTGATACAGCTCAGGTGTGATGGAAAGACGGGTGGATTGTTTTTTGTTTGTTTGAATCTCTTTCCTTAAAGGTGCAGAGGGAATAGTGTAAACTGTTGCAGCTCAGGAAGGTATAGAAGGTTGCTGGAAATCAGAGGAAGTATGGGAAAAAATAGGAGGTACTTCCTTGCAAATTCTTTTACTTTAATGCATCTTGTGTAGCAGAGCTCTATGTTCTCTATGCCAAAAGTTCATTGTTTGAAAGTGTGATAAAAGGAACACTATCTTCAGAGACTGAAAGCTTCTTTAGTGTTTCCATGGGCTTCCCATAAAGAAAAGTGCAGATAGCATCACTTCAAAGCTCTGGCTAGCTGTTCACACAAGGCTGCCCACCATGGTCTACTTGCAACCGCATAAGCCCAAGTGTGGGGAGAAATTTTCACAGTTATAGCTAGCTAGCTTTTTTATGAATTCTTGTTTTTTAGTTAAAAAATAAATGTTTTTCTCTGTCAAATTCTGTAAGTACATTAATATTGTTCTACTTTCACTGCCTCTTATGATCTGAGGTTTATCTGAAGTTTCTGGAAAAAGGATTTCCAGTGCTTGCCAGAAAAAGCAGGCGTATTTTTCAAAGCAGTGTTCCCTATGAGATTAGAAACAAAACATTAAAGAATGATTCAGAATTCAAAGCTGAATCTTGAGACAGCACCAATGAATATGAAGTATCACAAATGCAGATCCTCTTTGGCCAGTTGGGAGGTTCTTTCAAATAGTTTCAATAATATTATTATTTCAAACAGGTGAATTATTAAATTTTGAACACTTTTTCTATTAAGGGAATCCTGTCTTACATGACTTTGCTATATAATTTAGAACCATTTCTAAAAATGTCTGGATTTCTCATAAATGGGCTAAATTACTGCTTGATTTGAATATGCTGACTTTTCTAGGGTTAATTTATCTCAGTATCTCTGTATTGAAAAAGAAGTTGCTTTTTTTTTTTAATTATAATACTTCTGAGATAACAGAAAATCGATACTGAAGCAAAATAAATACAATCCATTAGGTTCCCTATATTAGCTTTGTTCATTACTATGACTGTATAAATAAGTGAAATATTTAAGAGTTTTCTAGACTGGGCAAAAGCTTTGCAGCAAAAATGTAACAGCTGGGAGAGGAAGAGGTATTTGAAGAAGCAGGTCTGAATCATCTGCTGAATATATTGGAAAGCATTTTAAAGATCAAAAGACTATGGGCAATTAATTAATATTAAATTCCTAGGGAAAGGACTGAGATCATGGCAAATCTTTTAACAAATGTTTGTCTTTTACTATATTAATTATTGTCTATCTATCTTAAACGTTTCAAATAATACTTTGCATTAAAAAAAGCATATCAGTCTGCTGACCTTTTGGGTGTCTGATCGACTATTTATAATGTTCTTTTAACAAGAAAAAGTAAACCAGAAGGCAGCTGCACAGCGTGTGAAGCTAATGACTAACAGTGGAGGTTCAGCTGTCCTAACTTTCGACTTTTAAAAGTTAGGTCTGTAGACTAAATTATTCATCTGCGGTTCCCTCTTCAGGCAGAAGAAAGGTAGGTGCCTCTGAAGGGTGACTGATCCCATTTTCAGATAGACTTCTGCAGATGTTATCTAGAAATCCCAGTCTGACTTCATTACCTAGTCTCAGGCTCCCTCTATAGTCAATCTGCCTGAAAGCTGAGAAGTTCATGACTCTCTTAGTTCCAGTAAACAGAACACGTATCACTGGCAAGCAGGCACAAACCATGTGTTGCAATGCCCGCTGTTTATCTGAGTTCAGAACTGGTCATCTGAAATGCAGCCATGCTCTAAAGAAAACGTCAGCCAGAGCTGGGGCCTCTGGCGGTATTATGAAACAGAAATGATAAACTCTTGTCAGAGGGTTGAGTGAAAGAGCAAGAATTCAGATATACTTACAGCTTTGTCTAGATGGAAGTCTACATGCTGCTCTGCTCAACCTGCAGGATATTTGGGATGCTTTTTTACATGGCCTGTGTCTCCCAGTGAGCTGTGTATGGAGCTAAAGTATGTGACTTTTGGGTTTGGGATTTTGCATTAGAGGCCAGGTACCTTAAGGTAGGGTGATACAGTCCTCTACTGTGTTGATCCCCTAAGGGCCGGCTGGAGTGTGAAAGCCAAGGAATTTAATTATCTGCTGAGCACATCCTGAGCTTCATCAGCTTTCAAATGAGCAAAATTTAGTTGAGAATATTCCATATGCAGTGAAGGAACAGAAGAATCAGACTGGAAACTCTGTACACAGCAAAACTTCCCAGATGTGATGACTGGGGGTGAAATGACTCTGGAATTATTTTTTTTTTTTAATTTTTTTTGTCATCAGCTTTTGAGTTCAGACACACATTATCTTAGATGAACCAGAAAGCGAGTCTTTCTGATGTCTTTCTGAACATCATCGCCACTTGATAAACAAAAGTCTGCATCACTGAAAACTGTAGTCTCTGTTCCCCTGAATGTGCTAGTGTCCCCAAAAGAATGTGGGCAAAAAGGCAAACCAGAATATTTGTACCATTTCTCACCATTGACGTAGCTTCTTATAGAATTTGACTAAACACCAGAGGGTGGTGGGGTTAGTTCATAGAATCATTAAGGTTGGAAAAGACCTCTAAGCTCATCGAGTCCAACTGTCAACCCAACACCATCATGCCCACTAAACCATGTCCCTAAGCGCCGCATCTACCCGTCTTTTAAATACTTCCAGGGATGGTGACTCAACCACTTCCCTGGGCAGCCTCTTCCAATGTTTAACCACTCTTTCAGTAAAGAAATTTTTCTTTACATCCAATCTAAACCTCCCCTGGCACAACTTGAGGCCATTTCCTCTCGTCCTATCATTGGTATTCATTGGTAGAAAAGTAGAAGCACTATCTTCTAGATAGGTATTACGTAGTTCATACTCATGCTTTAGACCAGAGGGAAAAACATAATAAAGAGAGCAGCAGCAAAGCATGATAATCAAATAGTAGAGTATCTCTATGTTCTGGGAATGGGACAGTACCGTCTGAAAGTCTCAACCTAATGGTCATAATGCGCAGGCACAGAGATGCATTTAAGGCTACTTCGTATGGGGTTGAAACAGCATACCTTGGCAAAGCTCCACTTGACACAAAATAGAGCAGCTGGTTGGTAGATATAATCAGATCCCACAGGAAAGTTTTTTACTGGCACCTGTCTGGATACAGAGGTATCGCAAGGTATTTGCTGTGAGACCCCCTGTGACTGATATGAACTACCTCAGAAGGCTGTGCTCCAGCTGTGACCAGGACTTTTGGGGGCATCAAGTCTTACTGCAATAATCTAAGGTAAGGATACACTCAGTGTAGGAGACGGCAATTTCAGAGGAAGTTTATCTAGACTCCAGAACATCTTCCAGTGAAAGATTAAAAGTAATCATTGAACTAAGTACTTACAGACCTAAATGTAAAATGAAGATAATTTAATTTTCCTGTTTGCTTCTACATTCATGAAAAGAGATCTATAAACCAATCAGGCTACATTTTCTGCTGACTGGAAAGCAAGAAAAAGACCCAGAAGCTATTGCAAGTACAGGTTTTTTTATGAACATGAGGAGGTCTGAAATGCTGGCAATACAGACCATAGGAGAGAAACAAGAGGACAGGCAAACGGCTGTGGAGAGGCTCTGAAGACAAGGGCTGAAAGTACTATGTCTATCATGAGCACCCTTAATAAATAAAAATTTTTGTTTGGAATTTTGGTGGGTTTTTTTTTACCTCTCTTTTACTTGAAATCATTATATTGAACTATTCATGTAGTCCCTGGGCTTCGAAAATAGCAAATTTCTTTGAGAGTGGGGACAGAAAAGAGGTTAATTGAAGCTTTGCCTTCAGTTTCCATTTTGATACTTTGTGTATGCTTGTGCTTCCTGCTTTTCTGGAGTGCTACAGCTTTTTATTTTAGGCTCATTGATAGTACTTCTAGCACCACAGTGCATGTCTCTCTTCAACTTGGTGAGAAGTGACTGTTATTTTAAAACCTTCGATGGCTCCACTCTTACATCTGCTTCTAATGCAATCACTGTCTCTTCTGCATCATCTCTCTCTCATACACTTACTTTCTGGGAAGTGGGATGTCCTGGTAGATGGGGAGAGAAGGTTTTTCTTATTCCAGGTCTTCCAGGGCCATTCCTGTGCCCCTTGCTAGGGATTTTTCCGTCAGTAGTGCTCCAGGCTTTTGCTCATCCATTGGCATGGATGAGCTCTGTTTCAGAGCAACAAGTTTGCTGTTCTTCTGTTTCTATCGTTAAGTGGCTCTCCATTTCTGGAGAAGCTGCTGCTGTGTAAATGGACTTTATGCTAATATAATACTTGTTGTTTCTTTCAATATTTTTTTCCTATAAAACTTGCCCACTTGCATGACTGTAAGTAAGAATCTGTAAGGGTTCAAGAACAAAAAAAGCCAAAAAGAGGTATAGCATGGTGGTTCCCAGGAGTATTTTATATACTCTGTTACTGAATGTGCCAGCTCTCACCTGCGGCCTGAGATGCAAAACTGCCATGGGAGAATGAAAGATCTCGGCAGAGGTCTAGAGCTCCTCTCTCATCTTGAAGAGGAGCAAGGATGACATTGAATCTGATAGGTAAAGTCATTATGATTAATGCCTAATATCCTGTGCATTACAGTAAAGCTATTTAGTATAGATCAGAAATCAGTTTGGGGATAATTTTGGTCTCCAATTTATCAGTAGATGAAGGCTGTGATTCTATCCCATGCTCTTTTTTCTTTCTGCTGATGAAAGGGGGGATAATAATTGACCCAGACTGCTTCCCGGAGTATCTCCAAAAGACCGTAGTGTCCTTGAGGGGTGGGTAAAGGGGCTTTATAGCCATATTTCCCACACACTTGCCAGCACTGCACAGGAGCAGACAGGAGATGTGATCAGGATGCTCAAGGTTTGTTTGGACCATTGAGATTCATCACTAGGTAAAGCTTCTGCAGGTTAGAGACACCAGGAAGCCTGACCAGACAAAAATATCACAGAGACATAGTTTTTCCTTGGAGCATCTCCCTTCCTGCTGGATTTCTAAAGTATCTTTTCTGTCCAGGCATTCTGGACCAAAATGGTCATTCTTCTCCCTCCTTTTTTCAGCCCAGTCCAGCACCAGGAATAGGTCTAGAATGGAAACTGTGAAAACTAAACCCAGAAATAATCAAGGTGAGATGATGACACTTCACAGCCATGGTAAAGCTGAAAATCACACACGATGGATTAAACCTCTAGGACTGAATACTTACTATAGCATTAATAATTCCTGTCACTGTCTCTCCCTAACCTTCTACCACTTCTGAGGTGATAGCAGGAATTATTAAAATACAAGTTGTCAAAGAAATATCCTGCTATAATCTGCTGGTTGTGGAAGAACCATCAATCCTGGGCAAAAGTAGATGTGACGCAGTATGGCAATTGGCCTGGATTGCCTGATATAATGAGAGGCTGATGTATTTCAAAGTGAATGACACCCTGAAATAGTTTGTAATGGAAAGGAAAAGAGATTATGATTAAGCTGTTTTCTGTTGCCTTTCTCTGAATGAGGCTTGTTGTTTCGCTGGTCCTGGATGCCATAAAAAAGAAGAAAAAAACCCTCCCTCCCTCTAGAGCTTCTACTTCCTCTGTATTATAGTTCTGAGTACATTGTGTCCTTCTGACTAATTTTTTCTTGTAGAAGAAATTGCAGAGCTGCTGCTTTCAAAATTTCCTTTTCCAGCCGATCTCTCTCTCTCACTTGTCGCTATGTTCTGTCCCAGGGCGCTGCTGCTCTGAACCTCCGTCCTGACCCCAAGGGCAGCTGTGTGCCCGCTGACTGCAAATCACTGCTCTGGACTCTGCCTATAACTCCAGGGCCCCACCTGTCTCAGCCTTGCCTACCGACAGAGCTCTCCTCGCCAAGAGCTGTACCAGTTAGCTTCCTTTCTTCAGGCCTGTTGTGGTTTAACCCCATCTGGCAACTAAGCCCCACACAGCTGCTCGCTCACTCCCCCCTGCTGGGATGGGGGAGAGAATCGGAAGGGTAAAAGTGAGAAAACTCGTGGGTTGAGGTAAAGACAGTTTAATAGGGAAAGCAAAAGCCGTGCACGCAAGCAAAGCAAAATGAGGAATTAATTCACTACTTCCCATCGGCAGGCAGGTGTTCAGCCATCCCCAGGACAGCAGGGCTCCATCACGCGTAACAGTGACTTGGGAAGACAAACGCCATCACTCCAAACGTCCCCCACTTCCTTCTTCTTCCCCCAGCTTTATATGCTGAACATGACATCGCATGGTATGGAATGTCCCTTTGGCCAGTTTGGGTCAGCTGTCCCGGCTGTGTCCCCTCCCAGCTTTTTGTGCAGCCCCAGCCTACTCGCTGGTGGGGTGGGGTGAGAGGCAGAAAAGGCCTTGACTCTGTGTCAGCACTGCTCAGCAGTAACTAAAACATCCCTGTGTTATCAACACTGTTTCCAGCACAAATCCAAAACATAGCCCCATACTAGCTACTGTGAAGAAAATTAACTCTACCCCAGCCAAAACCAGCACAAGGCCCTGTGGCAAATGTGAGGTGTGATATCAGGTATAGGTGTCCATAAAGAACAAAGTGGGAACCAGCAGCGTGTTCCAGTGACTGTGACCTCTGGCTGTCCTTGAATGTGTTAAATTGACTCTTGTGAGTTGTATGCTGTTACCTTACAGCTCTTGGCTCTCTATAGCATGCATCTATGTATGTATCCTAGCTGGCTGAGCTTTTCAATCACATATAGCTTGTCTCCCTTTCCAGCAGCTAATCATCTCAGTGCCTTAGAGGTATTTGAAGTGGCACATTTGTTGATATGCATGGCTTACCTTCAGCAGGCAGGTAAACTCCAACCTTTCTTTTGTCTTCATCTTTGGCTAGTAGCTAAAACCACAGTCAGGCTTTTGCAGATACCTTAAGGCTAGCCTTGGCCTATTATTAATGTCTTTTTAGACATCTATTTTATTTATTCTTTTAAAGAGGAGGGAAAGAATGCCTGCCAGGAACGTGATGGACAATTTAAAGAATGAAAATGATGGATATAGAGATATTACATAGCTTCTTAAATATAAATAAGAAACTGGTGTCTTCATACAGGTACATTTGAGATATCAATCAGACTTAGTTCCCTATTAAAGTCACTGCAATCTGAGAGATTGCGAAAGCCAGCAGAAAATGAGACATGCTTTTGTGATTGTTAAGTTTGCTGCAACCCTACAGGCATAATTTCATGCTAACTTATCTTGCTGTTACCTCATTTCAATTAATGTGGCCAAATTCTGTTATATTATTAGGTTTCACAAGACAAAAAGAATGCGTGCAGAAAAAGAAAGGTGAATTAAAACCAAAATATTTCCTGGCATCACTTTTTCTGCTAGTCAGTTGAAAACATAGCAATTTGTCATTTGCACATTTAAATACCTGTTTTTCCATAAAAATACGTGCTTAGATTTGTGAAGTCTGCAGTTGGGAAACGAATGTAGGAAGGATCATTAAGGTGGATCAGATGTATGGACTCCAGCCAGAGACAATGAAACACCGTGACCTACGTTAAATTCTGTAAGTATTCTAGTGTAAAAGAATGCTAGGTTTTGATAAATAAATCATTCAAAATAGCAATAATTTTAACATTTTATTTTAAAAAATTGTCAAAATGTGAAAATGAGACATATGTGTTTTATGAGAAATTAATCAGTTAAACGCATGCTTAAACTAAAGTATGCATTATTTGTAAAAGCATAGGACTACCTGTGAGTTTAGCATAGGCTTCAGTGCTTTGAATTTATGTCTCTCTACTCTATTTTGTTCAATCTGCTACTGCATTCTCTCAGAGTGAGCTCTATATTTATAAGTTCAGCTTGGCCTGCCAAACTGAAAACCAGTACAGAAATCTTTTTCTTTAGGTTTTACACAAAAAAGGACTTCTCTTTTTCATTGTAATGAGAACTCGAAATGAAGGGTATTTACAAAGTATTTATTTTTAGAGGTTTTCTTTTTTAATTTAAAGAGAAAGTAAATTTTGAAACAGCTTAGAAACCAATATAGTCCCCCAAACCACCTGCTTCTTGCAGACCAGTGCAGGTAAGTAAGCAACTAAGGTTTTGGGTTTCCTCTCAATGCAGCACACTGCTTGCAGCCTTGCAGGAGCCAGCAGGTCAGGCTGGCTGCCCGCATGCACCACCAGGTACTTTCTGCATGCAGCCTAGCCGGGCTTTTGAATGTGGCTGGATTACTGGGTACTAACATCTCTTTTTCTGAAAAGCCTGAACTTTCTGTGTTGCTTCATCTGATTGTTATATGGTCCCTTGAGCACAGAGTCACATGCTGGCTTGTCCTAGTGGAAAGTCAGGATCTAATAGCAATTTCTGGGAAATGTTTTTGCCTGTGACTCTAAGAGCACTGTTTGTGTTTCCCTCTCTTTACTCCAATGAAAAAGAGCTTAGTGCCTTCTCATCTGTGGTCCTTCTATGCACTTATGTTGCTTCCATAGGCTTTTGTTTCCTATGATACAAACCTGATTTCTTATTGATTGGATTTGATGTTGAGGAAAAATTACTCACAGTGTGTCTTTGTTGCTATTTTATCATAGTCTCCTATAATTTACTTTGAAATAAACAGAGGTAGATAGTTGTTTTCTCCCTCTGCATTAGCAAGCCTACCTAGATATTAAATATAGACATATATACAAACCTTTTAACAGCATCTTTTATTCTTCATCATGCCCATTTTGTAGGCCTATAACATCTCATCCTGTCATCAGTAAATAGGATGAACCGAGCTGCTTAATATCCAGAGTAATGGAACAGTTCTTTCCCCTGTGCAGCACACACAAAAGGCAAACAAGTGCTTTATATCGTGGGTAGTCTTTTTTAAATTTCCTCCTAGGGGACTTTGTGGAGTGGGATTTCAAACACAGACAAGGGGAGAAGAAACCAGGGCAGGACCAAGGAAGTAAGATGTCCATTCAGCTTGCTGCTGTGCAAACTTCTCCCAATCTTTTTGTTGCTCCAGCGATCCTTAGCCTATATGGGGCATCTCACTAAGAGCAGGGAGAAGTGCGGTTGGGAAGGGCATATGTGACAAACAGAGCAAACTGGCACAAATAATGGGGAGACTATGAATAAGAAAGTGCAAGTCTTTTCTTCTTTTTGGTTAAGCCACTGTGACTTATTTAATTTGGGACAGGAAAGAAGGAATTAATCTGTATGTCAGACAAGCTTGTGGAGGCTTTGGAATTTTTTTGGAGAAATTTATCGTTGCAAAGTCAAGCTGTCATTGGCTTAAGTGGGAAAGGCAATTGTGGGATCATGGAATTGAAGGAGAAAAAAAGAAAGAATAATTCAAGAAGCTTGCAAGCTACTACCCAAGTTTGTGTTTTAAACTAAGAATTGAAAGATCAATCTAGCAGTAAATTAATGTTACAAACCAAATAGCACCTATGAAAATGTTCTTCATGTCTGCTATTATTGCTGAGGCAGAGCCCAGCTCTACTGGGAGTTGTGCTGAACTAACGAGCTGCTCTGCAGTCACTCCGTCTGGGCTGCTCCCTGCCTCAGCTGTATGTGACCGTGATGGTGAACTGTGAGCCTCTGCACAATGCAGCAATATGTATTGAAGGCATAGTGACCTCCAGATTTCTTCCAGGAACATCTAATAGTCCATACAAAATAGAGTTTCTTAAAATATATAAAAACAGAGTAATAATCAGCTGGTCATCTCATGCCCTGGGGCTTTCCTTTCCCAGCACATTCTGGTTACATTGTTAGTCTTAAGCCTTGATGTGCAAAATTGTTGACTCACTTACTGCCTTCACCTCTTCTTGAACTTTGAGACAACGTCTTATTCTTCTGCAGTATGGTCTGCTTGACTTAAAAAATACTTCCTGTGGTACACAACAAGTTGATTTGATATGCATTTTGGCTCATTTGAGTAGGGGGGTGGTTATTATTTATTTACTTAGATTGCTCAGTTCAGGATCCCCCCTGACTTCCCACCTCACACAGACATGATAGCATTATTGGTTAGAAAATAGTCAGATCACATTCTGTTTTGATTTATTCCGGTTTTCAGATTTCAGCTCTTTAAATTTTATGTTTCTTACTCTATTTGAATGTTCCCAAGATGTTTCTGTTGCCGTGCACAATTTTATGACGAACAACTTGTTTGACTGAACTAAATCACAGTTCCTAACATTTTGTCATGCTGGACCTCCATTAATGAAACAGCAAATCTAAGCTCTGATATTCTTTCAGCCCTCATCTGTGCTGCTGGAACTGCCAGAAGAGTTTCTGTCACTTGATAAAGCTTGGCATAACAATTTTATGTCACTCTCAGTACTTCAGTGCATGTTTCTTTCAGAGATGAGGTTTGCGTAAAACCAAGAGTGGTCCCATCACTTTCAGTCCCCTCATTTCCTTCAGCCAAGCACATGTCTTGCTCTTCGGGCTTAACATCCAGCAAGAATTTGTGATTCATCTTGCAAACTTCTGACACTGCAATGTCTTATAATGATTGTAGCTTGATTAGTTTTTACGTCTGACTGAACCAACTCTACTTTGGTTCATGTTAATTGAAACTCCACATAGAGTTTGCACGCTTCTAACAGTATTTCTACCTTCATCCTAGATGCCCATTCAAGTATGAATTCCTAGCAGATTTTTTTTCCTCATCTTTTAGCTGACCCTGGTAAGAACTAAGCAAAAAAAGGGATTGTACATTTGACACAAATGTCATAGAAGTCAACTATGTTCATCTATTTGTATTGAGAAAACTTTGATGTCATTTTGCTGATATCTGTAAAATTGATCTCCTGTCAGAGGCACCTCACTCTGCATCTCTCAGATAAGATTTTGGTGTGAGATAGCTGCGTCTTAGCAGACATGTCTATATTCCGGGAATTGCTACAGCATGTCATAAATTGAAGGGCATTTTTTCAGGAGACTCTAACTCCAGGCTTTTTAAAAAATAAGTCCAATAGCTACCAATAATGTCTAGCTTCTCAGCTTGAACAGGCATTGAAGTTTCAAATATTGTATGCTTCTGTAGTGAGCCTTTAAGTGCCAGCTACAGCATATGAAAATAAAGCACATTTCCCTTTGCCATGAGTCCCTGTGAGAGGATATGCAAATCCAGCCTTATTCACTCTAGAAATTATTTTGCTTTTGGAACCACTATCATCCTGTATTTCTTCTCCAAACAGTACATTCTTGTTTCCGTTTGTTCTGAATTTGTCTTCCTGATCTCAGATATTAATTTTGTTGCAGAATGTATTTCCAACAAAATTAGTCTTCCTTGTTCTCTGCTACTTGGATCCTTTGTGAAACACTGGCTGATGCAGCAGTACTTTCCCAGAGTTTTCAACATTGTGCTTCATTTTTAACCTTTGCAGGAGCCCTACAGTCAGATTACAGAGCGACAGACTCTAGCTTCACACCAGCACAGTTGCTTTGCCATGTGACATATCACCATTAGAGCACTCACGGACTCCAGCTTGTATTACTTTACTTGGATAAGAGTTCCCCAAGATTATGAGCATGTTTTGATTGATGCTGTGGTTGTTTCCACTACTATCTCTGTACAAAGCTTCAGCTCATTCTGGAGGAGTGTCTCCTTGGAAAGGCCTGTTCATGATTCCCTGGTCTGATTGAATCATCTCTACTGAAAAAAAAGGAGGGTTTTATCCCCGTCAGATTTGAGGAACTTCTTTCCAGACTTTAATTGTTTTCTACCCAAGAGTTTGTCTCAGTACTGTAATAAACTGCAACAGAAATATCATTTTATAAATAAACCCAAAGGTTATTGCACAACCCAATTGAACATACCCAGAATCAAATCAAGTGTGATTACATTGTAGTGAGCTGGCACTTGGAAATCTGTGATGAAATTCACAAAGGGTAATCTTGAGTCATTACCCACCTACTTGAATTTAATTTCCATCCTGTGCCTGAGTGACTGAGAAAGTGAATTGAATGTGTGCTGATCAGTAATCTAGACAATGTCTTACCTCCAAATATCTTCTGTACTAGAGATGGACAAGCCAGGGAGTTATTTATTAATTAGCACACCTTCTTTCACTCCCTTCCATACCATAAAGTAGCTTAAAATACAGAGCATTAAAAAAAAAAAAGTAATTTCCCACCCCCTTTTTTAACTAGAGAAGTTCCAGTTAAGGCTAAGCAGATTAAAAAAAAAAAAAAGTTTCAGTTTTTTTCAGGATCAGGGAGGGGAGAGAAACATGGCATGCCTTGCCAAGGTTCATCTTTTTGTTTGTCTCCAGGTTGACAAACCTCAAGTGGCAACTTTTTCTTTTCCCCTTCTTTTCCCCCTACCGTAGAAAAGTAGGGCAGATTCCTTATGGATCCTGAGATCCCAAAGCAGGTTTTGTTTTGTTTGTTTATTTTTTAATTGTGCTGTCTTTTAATAGATCCACCAGTTCCCAGTAACTCCCTCTTCATTCGTTAACCCTAGAAGCATTTTAATTTTTGGCTTTGGCTGAATAAATGCCAGAAAGTGACAATCGTGTTTCATTGGTTCTCTTTTGCAACTTAGTGGTACTAACCACAGAGGCTGGTTTCCTTGTACGTGTGGTGACATGGGATGGATTAATACAGACTGGACTTTGACATTTCCATCACCTCTTTTTTATCAGGGTACCAGAGATGACATATCTATGACTCATGCCCACAAAATTGTGGCTGATGGGTGCATGTTGCTGTGTTGGGTCTGTTTTATGCATTTAGAATACATTTGATGTGGCTGATCCCCAGATTAGCAGAAACCGTGAATAAGACTATATTGCAGGGTAGTTACCATCTTTGCGTTCCCTTGCTACTGCTATGAGCTCTGAGCAGTAAGCCTATCTATCTACTTCTTTGTCTAGGTTCTGCCTTAGAAATAAGTTACTTTTCTTAGACATGAATTTGGGAGAAGTCCTTCAACTTTCTTCCAAATCTGATGAGAATGTCCCTGTCTATTGGATGTCCTTTCCAAAATCCTCCATTATTGGGTTTTGCTTCGGGGTTTTTTGTTTGTCTTTGGCAGTTCCTCTTCCTTCCAGGTATGCTTTTGAAGGGCTACTTCCTTGTCTCAGTCATTCTAGAAAGAACGCCACAATATGAAAACTGTCTCTGATTGGCTCAGTTTCTGAAGCTACAACCCTTAAGTACAGTCATGTGTGCTGGGTTTTTCTTAAGCAAAGAAAAATTGTTCTTATTTCTGATCAATGGCTGAAAGTAAAATGGAATATGTTGTTGAGCATGCACTCAAGTGCAGAGAGATCATGTGCTCTTGGCATCTCTACCTTGTACTTCCTGAAATTCAGTCCTGCCCTCCTGCCACTGGGGTTGTTGGTATATTTGCCCCATTTGCATGCTTACTCTGCAGAGGTGAGTCCCTCCTTCCCTGTCCTTGCTAGACCTCTTCTCACAAAATTTCTATCTCTGGCAAAGCTCCTGTCAGTAAAGTTGTTATATCAAGGACTGACCAGCCCTGGACACTGGTGAAGTTGTGTGCATGTGTAGATCTGCCCTTTATCGTTTAGGGTAAATTATCATTCAGCTTTCAGTAGGTGAATAGAAATTCTTTCTAATCATCCTGAATTTATTTTGACAACTAGACCATGAGAGGCCCAGAGGTTGATTTTAAAATAGGAGAGGGCTAGAGTAAGGTAGCAGAGGGCTAGAACAGAGCAATGCAACTTCTACATTTGGTGTTAGTATACAGAAGGCTTAGAATTGTGCAAATGAAGATGCAAGAGTAGTTTTACCAGACTTTTTTTTATTTTTAGAATTCACAGTACTAGTGATAGTTCCTCATCTGGTTAGGGTATAGATGTGGTCAGGAAGAATGAAGTCTAAAATATTTTTATACAGAAGCCAAGACAATAGACAAAAAATGGAGGAATCTGGACTACTGGGATGAAGTATTCAATTCTGTTTTATAGAGATAATATAAATCAGTTGTCTTTCAAGCACAAGACAGAAATGGTACATGTTATTCAGGTCAAAAGTGGTGAATTTGGCATGTACTGATGCCAAAGAAGTATAGTCAATATGTGAGAGTACTGAGGTACTGAATAGGAAGCAGTAGACTGGACTGAGGATTGGCCTATGAAGGCAGAACTCAGATCAGCAGTACAAAACCAGAAGATTGTATGTTTCTGAACTAAACCTCTTTATAAGCTGTGAGGAGCTCAGCTAGAAGCACCTGAGGTGGAAAAGACCTGGGTGTATGGCCTTCATGACACAGTGGCCAACTAGCACAGATGTGAAAAATACCAGTACAGTCCCAAAATGTGTGAAAAGAAGTATTTCTAATAGAAGAGGGGTTACTGACATCTTCATAAACAGCTCTGCTGAGGCCTCATTTGTATGTAACTCTTTTGTTCAACAATGAGGAGGGCTGCTAGAAATGTCAGGGGAACAATGAGCCCATTTTGTTAGGGGAAGCTAGGATGCTTTGGCTTAGTTAGTATAATGAGGGCTGAGAGGGGATATGATTGTGGTCCATAAATGAGATTAAACACCAGGTTTTACCTGAACTGAAGGACAATGTCACCACAGGAACCAATGGTTATAGATAGGCCATCTATAAATTAAGACTGGAAAACAGAATCATCATGGTTTAAACAGTCTGTTTGAGGCAGAAAAAAAAACCACCTACAAACACCAGTTAACTTCACAATATAACTTGATTACCTGATGAAAAGGTGCACATAAAGCAGTGCAAAGATGTTGCGGGATATCGTTCAGTGACGCAGGACTCCTTCAGTTCCTGTGAAAGACATTTTTACCTGATGATAACGGACACTAGATCTAACTCATACTGCTGACAGCTATCAAATTATAAGGATATGAGATGTTGCTCCCAGCAGCCTGAGCAAAACATAGAGTGGCTAAAAGCTGACTGCGCAAGTCTAGGTCGTGATTTACCCTGCAGTTCTAGGAAGTTCTTACAGCTGATGGGATCTCTGCGACTGATAGCAAGTCCTAGCAGATAGGATCCTGCCACATCCTCAAAGGTTGAAGCAGAGGCACGGCTACTGCACTGTGTGTCCCTGTGCTCTCAGCGCTGTGTGCAGCCCTTGCCCTCCCTTGCCCATCCTGCTCCCCTCCAGCCAACTCGCCCAGCTGGGAGATCTGTGCCGTGCCGGGGAGGTCCTCTTCAGCCAGCGCCTGGGGCTCCCACGAGTCTCTCTTCTTCTAGCTGTGTTGTCAAATAAGGGGCTCCTAAGCATAGTGTGTTGTCTGACTCTTTCTTTTGTTTGCTTGGTCTTCTGTCAGTTGGCTATTCTCTCCTAAGTTCCAGGTATTGCCCATCTTTGCTACAGATGCGTGCTCATCCTTCATTGCGTTACGCTGCTTTTCAGGAATGACTTCCTGTGCAGAACCGATGTTCTGAGGACTAGAGTCATGGTCTGCTGCTGTGGGTAAAAATACATATTAACAATTCCTGTGGGAAGGAAACATTTACCTTAATTGTAGAGACTAACTTATATAATCCTAGCTCTCTTT
>NW_008825075.1:4915698-4931093 GCF_000699105.1 Pygoscelis adeliae
CTTGAGGTAACTGATATTTTGTAAGAAATCCTGCCCGTGGTCACAAGCAAAAGTAGTTAAAACACCTGAGACCTACTGAATAGTTGAGAAGAGCCAAGAAATACCACAGAGCATTTCTCATTAGTTATTTCAAAACCATCATGCTGTTTATAAAATAACCACTAAAATTTGTCTAGAGTCTGTGAATGTCACCTCTCTTTCTTATGCTGTCTTTAATCATAGAGTGTTAATGTCTAATTAATTTTACTTTTTACCTCTGATCAGATCTGTTAATGGAAATATACTGTTGATGGGTACAGTCAACCATATCCATTAAAGTGAACAACAATATTTGTGAAGAACTAAAAGCCTCATCAAAGGTTGTAAAAGATAAATGCCAAAATCTCAGGTTCCTATCAACATAAAAATGCACTTGAAATATATTATCAAATATTTTGGGCAAATAGTGGTTCAGACTTATGAAGGCATTGTTGGGTCTTAATAATCAATATTTTTAACCATTTAGTATAGCAACTAAAAGGGACACTCAGAGCAATATACCCTGAGAATATAAGGTTAAATTTGGAATGATTACATTAGTTTCCACTTAATTCTAAGATGAGCTATGAAGATCAAGTTCCTGCTGCAAAGTTGGTGGGGTGGTAATAGCAATAGATTACGAAGCAGTGAGAATGTACATGAAACCATTCATTGCTCACATCCATTTTTTTTTTTTCTAACTGGGACTCTATTTCAACATGTAGCATTTTTTAAATCTCAAGCTTTCTTTATCCTAGCTGAAATCTCCATGGGCGAAATTCCATCTCCATTTTTAGGCCACGATCTAGAACCCTGAAGAACCCTACAGCTGTGGCTTGAACCTTTTACAGCAAATGTCACTCAGAAAAATTTAATTCCAGAAAGGTTCATTGTGTCAAACTGATCCAGTGTGGTTTAGTTGAATACATATTTATTTCCTGATTTTTTTAATATGATATTTATGTCTTTAGCTTCATTAACATGATCACTCTTACAAATGTTTAACTCTTGCTTCTATTAAAAGCTTTAACACTGATAGCACTTCAGTATGTGGCTAGGCCATCTTTAGTGCACCTTTTCTGTCTTTATGGAGCTCTATAAGTCACTTTTATGAAGACATGTAAAGTTCTTGAATGCTGACATTTCTTACAGCAGTATTTTTAATTTAGCATACTCCCACTCTCTAGAACGTTTCATTCCAAGCAATGCCTCAAATGTTACATTAGAGTAGCCTCTCTTTTCTGCCTCTGTCCACTTTACACACCCCCAGCTGTTAATGCTCTGAGTTGTTCTTTAACCCTTTTTCTTCTTATCATAATGGATTTTTCCCAAAATGCTGATTTTAATCCTTTCACAACTTCGAAACACTTTCTTTTTTCCTGCGTGACTGCTCCCCCCCGACAAAAAAAGGTCTTCTTTTGATCTTGCAAATTTATTTCTGTGGACTCTGGTACTGGTAGAATGAAGCTAAAAATTTCAGTGGAAGGTTTCAGTCAAAATGCTAATTTGAATAAATCATAGTATTCCATAGGAACTACTGACTTGTTAACTTCTGCAAGAAACTATTGCAACAGTTTGAAAGCTAGAAATACTGTTTTGGAAAAAAATGTGTCTTGGGGTTTTCTTTCTTAAAATGGGACTTAAATATTTACCTGAATGTGCATATCACATTTTGCGATATTAAAAGTGCAAATATATCTCTCCTTTTTGAAAGTGTCATAAATCACTTCTTTTATTATGCTTTAGCTTAAAGCAAACCATAACTGTGAAAACTTCCTTCACAAGCCTGAAGCCAGGTTGATATTTCATGAGGGAATTATCTGATTATCTTTCACTACCAGTGTGTTCATTAAACAATGCGAGTCATGCCTCATTTGTGTTTTCTCTCTCATCCTGTTGCTCTAGGAAAGCAATTTACTTATATAAGTGGTTTTGGGTGGATTTGTTTTGCTTTTTTTTCATTTTGGGGAAGATTTTTTTTTTGTGTGACTCACCTCAATTCTGCCATTCTGAAGCTGCAAATAGATGAGTTATTCTTTCCTCCTATCCTGTATGTGGGTGGTGGTGGGGGATATTGATTTCATTATTCCTCATCCACTTTTGGATGTCTGGCCCAGCCTAAAATATCTTCAATTATCATGAGTCAGCAATTTGACCTGGCAGCTCCATTTCTTTCCAGTGGGTAAAATTCCCTCCCTAATGCTTAGCTTCAGTATTCCCTGCAGGAACTTCACTCCATGGCTTTGTCCTGCCTGCAGTGACTAATTGCAACGGTCATAATCTGTGGCTAACTGCCTTTTTATATACCTGTATACTAATATCATGTCTGTCTTTTCTGTAGACTGAATGTTCCCAGTTTTATCAACCTTTGATCACATTTGATTCTATTTTCTGCTTTCTCTTTTATTTAGGTACAAGTGGCACTCAGAATAAATACCCTTTCAGACATGAAGCTGGACCACACAGCACAGGGTAAAATAATTCCAGTTGTGAGAGCTATTTGAATATCTATCATTTCCACCCCAAAAGTATTTTCAGTGTTTTCAAAGACTGTTATTTTTCCCCAAATTGTGATGGAAGAAATTAAAATACTAAATGCATGGGTGGAAAGGAAACTTCTGGAAAACATACAGTTCAGAGTGTGAAAAGCTGAAATGTCTCATCCAGATTTACTGAAGTAAAAGGAGACTCTTCTTTGTGCATGGGTTTGGCAGAATGTGCCCTAACTGTCCGAAACCTGTCCTACATGTCCACATTAGTGAAAGCCATAATTCAAGTGCTTTAGGCCATTTTCCCATTTCTGAATTGTGTCTACCAGCCAGACTACATCACTTGCACTGGCTAAAAATTCTTGGTGAGCTTTAATAACATGGTACTATCTAAAAATTACAGATATTGCCAGGAAAGACTGTCAAGCTGTAAATAGCTCTGCCTTTGCTTCACTGCTGGCAGAACCAGCAATAACAAGCACGTCCTGCTGGGCAGTGAGCCTTCCCCTCTTGGCTTCCTGACTTGGAGAAAATAGCAAATATACCTGAGCTGGCCCACATCATTAAGGAAAATGATTCACACAGCAGATCTGGGGGGGAACCGATGTTGAAGGGCCTGAGACTGGGACAGGGTGGTGGGGATGTTGCCCCCTGGCTAAACTTTAGCTGTAGCGGGACATGTGGCCGTCCCCTCACTGCTCTCCTCTCCTTGTTGGAAAATGCAACTGAGCACCTGTAAAAGCCTTTTTGTGATGTATTAAATTTCTTCAGGAGAAAAACTCAGATGTCTGCCTAAAAAAGGTGCTTTTGAACAGCTAGAATGTTCTCATTTTCATCATTCAGAAGGATTCAGGTACCTACACTAATCAGTGGTTAATAACAAATAAAAAAGCTATGTATATAGTAATCTAAAGGCAATATGTTTCTTGAGTTTTCATCATCTTGCTGAAATCAATGTAACCATGAATGTAAAAAAATGACAGATGTTATCATATGAACCATAGTTTCATATAACCATATAGTTTCATATAACCTTAGCTAATGAAAAGCCTGGTCTGATTTTGAGTTAAGTTATTTCAAAATATTTTTATTTTGTTTTTCTTCACAGAGAAAAAAACCCTCTAATACCGTGCCAGAGGAATTTGTAATCTACAGTATTTTTATGATAAATTTAAAAGGATACTTCTGTCCCCACACAACCTTCGTTACATCCCCAGTGGGAAAAGTTCAGAGTAAGACAGGCAATAAACCTTCCTTCAGAGTTGCCACCAGCTGGAGGGCACATTTGGTTTCTTCCAAATAAGAGGATAGGTACTGTCGCCAGGTCCGTATCACTCTGAGTATTTGTTTTCCATGTTTAAACTTGAATTTATGCAAGAATGCAGAAATTGTGCATTCAAGAATGCATAAATTGCAAGAATTCACTAGCTCAAAGTTAACATGAGTGTGGAACCTAGGAGTTTGGAGTCTAGGGAGACTAACTGCCATCCAACCCATCTGTTTTTCATGAATGGATGGTATGTTTGTATTTTAATACTTATTTGATTACCTGGTTTGTCCCTTTGATTATATAGCTAGACAGTTACCATCAAAGAGCAGGCTGGAGCTAGCTATAGTTGCAAAAAAATCTTGGCATGTTTCTGACAGATGCAAATGGTGCCTGTGTAAGAGAAAAAGTGTGGCTCCCTCTGAGCTGGTTGCTGGAGCCAGGGCACAGGAACCTGCTCTTAGTTCTCTATGTACCACTGCAACTGGGACATACAAGCAGAAATAAAATCAGTGCAGTCTGAGCTGTATGTTTGGGGGTTTTTTACACAAAAAGAAACAATAGGTTTCTTGAGCAGCTTGGGTTCTAAACTGTAATTTGATTACACTTGGGCTCAGAACAACAACTCGCTTAACTAAATGGTTTCCAAAAAAGGCATCTCATCCAATGTGAAAACACCAAGAGATGCCAGATTTGCTGCTATCATTATTACACTGTTTGATTAGTCGTTTAAGCAAATTAGTCAGTCAGCTTCAATGAAACTTCGCTTCAGTGGGTGCTATTGAAATTCATTTATTCCTTCTTCTACACTAGACTGAAGAACTCTTTAAAATTTTTAGTATTCTAAATTCTTTAGCATTTTCTTACTGTAAAATTAGATACTGAATACTTAATATTACCCTTTGATTTCTCTTCGCTAAACTTTAGGAGTACAATCTATGAAGCTTTCTCTGTAAGAACTCTTTACCACCAGTCAGATCACTTTATCCATAATTTCCGCATCTTTGTCAGTTGCCTGGATATAGTTAAAAATGGCAGTAAGGAAACACATAATAAGGAAATTGCATTTGCACCAAATTTTAAAAGATGTTTGAAGATAAATTTAGTTAAAACACTAAAAGCATGCTTGGTTTACAATATGTTGTGACATGAATGGTTTAATACAAGGCAAGTAAATCTCAGGCTTCATGAAGTTCTTTTATCGATGCGTTTCTACATTTTTAGGAAATACAATTGGTCTTGCTTCTTATTATGTGTGCTCAGATGTAAATGGCAAGAATGCACTATTGTGTCCCATTTCCTTAGCTGAATCAAAACTAGCTGTTCAAATACTTTGGGAAGAAATGGTTTGCCAATGCCTTGGTTTTAATGATGTAGAATCCAAAGAAAATGGTTTAAAAGTCAGTACTAATCTATCCATGATATGAAAGTAATAGAGACTTTTGTAACATTCCTAAAGAAAAGAAATTGGCATCCTGTTCCATTCATATGGAGACTATAGTGTCTGCTTCATGTCAGGTACAAAAATAAAATGTATCATTTGTCAGACGAATGCTCTAATGAGATATACTGGACAGCACAGCTTCATAGAGTTGGAGACCAACAGCCAGAAAGAGAGGCTGACAGCACTGTACGCTCTCTTTCTCTACTCAGTTCCAGTTGAAAGAAGTCAAGGTTGCAGGAAGGGAGACCTGGGGTGGGGGTAAAGCCCCTCTGCTGATGAACAAACACCCTGTCAGAGAGAAGCTGGTGGTACAGCTGGCTTCCCACTGGTCTGCATCTCCTGCGACAAGCTGAAGAACGAGCGAGCCGCATCCCGAGCTGCAGTGCACCTAAGCAAAGCAGCCTGCGTCCTGGCAGTGACCTGGAGGGGCAACCAAGTGGTGAAATCAAGTCTGCAGAGAGGAATGAAGCAATCCTGATGAACTGTGACTAAGGAAAACACATGCTCTCTACCTCTCTGACCTTACCAGAGTCTTTGAAGTTGCAGAGTATATTTGCCAATGCTTAGTGGCAGATTTCCCTTCATAAACCATGGGAGTTAATTCTATTGTAAATAATTCTCCGTCACATCGGAAGGATGTTGTGAGCATTCAATGCCACACGTGAAAGACATGTCCATCCCCTGCTCTGCTTGGTCCTTAAAATGCAGTGCTACACTTCACACTCTGCTGGGTGCTGACATAGTTACAATCAGATGCCCTTTCTGCTTGAGGAGGAGTATGATAGTCTGAGAGCTAACTAGACTGTGCCACTGAAAATCTAATTATGCTTATGCTTTATCTTGCCAGAGCTGACAGCAGGTTGACGCCTTTGGCAGAGTGTTTCATTTCCATAACTATCTGCGTGCTGCTGTGTGTTTCCTACTGAGCACACACAGTACCTGCTTGTTTGATGACTATGAAGGTGGCCAGCCGAGGTGCCTTCACTGTCTTCTGTGATCACTACTGGTGAACTAAACAGCCTCGTAAATGGCAAGACGCACTTTCTGCTTGCTTGTGCATATAAGTATAGTAGGGGTTTTCTTGCAGCCAGGAAGTAAAATTCGTAGGGTGAGAAAATAATTTCTCTAGTGTACCAGCTGATACAACAGAAAAAAATGGAAGTGCTTTCAGGTGCAGAAGCACACTTAAAAATGTAACTGGATTGAATTACATGGGATTTATCATCATTATTTATAAGAAAAGGGCAGACCTAGAGTCAGGGTCATGCGAAGGGCACTTTTCCGAGGAGACTTCTAGTTGCTCATTCTAGCACATGCTACAGTAATGTAAATGGGAAAGTAAACTGTTTACAGCAGAAAAGCTGCAGGCTGCCGTTTGATATCTCTGGGTTTCCTTAGGCATTACTCTTGCAGGGGGGACAGGGGGCTGAATTTTCTCAAAATTAGCTGTTTGCAATAAAGAGCCAGATAACCCCAACGAACGTGTGATATAGTAAACGTTCTCTGTTCTTTCATCAACAATCTTTGCGGTGTTTAGTTGTTTGTTTGCTGTGAATCTTACTGGGAGAAGCAAGTGCAACCCGAGAATGGAGTAGAGGCAGGCAGCCTGCAGAACTCCCAGCAGCTCAAGTGATTACAGCTTGCTCTGCAGGTGTGCAGCAATGACAGCCTATTTACACATTTAACAGATTTAGCCTGTTTATAAATTGTCAGGCAATGGCAAGAAGGGGTACTTATTGCTGGTTGGTAGCTGAGACCATTCTATGCATCCCTATTTCAGTACTAGATTGAAAAACAGCAGTAGATGCTGCCCTGATACAAATGTGGGGAGAGACTATTTGATTGCACTATGAGGCTTGTTATACTTCTTGGGCCTCCCTCTTCCTTCTCAGTAGATCTTATCTTGCAAACTGAAGAAGGCTGCACCTGATGGGCCATCAAAAATGGGTGATCTAGTGCTGCTGAGACTGGCTGAGTTATGAAGAGAGAGCTTCAATGTGTCAGCACAGCTTTGATTCTCTCTAGAAGAAAGAATGAGATGATGTCACATAACTTTGAGGAGAATCAGCAGGAGGTAAGTAAACTGATATGGAATTTTAGGAACTATCAAGAACCTCTGCTTTTTCTCAGAAAACTATTGTGGTTGTCTTGAGGAACTCCATATGTAGCATGGACCCCTTCTCCAGAACTTCACAGCCAGTTGCTGTTGTTGCTGCCACCCAGAAAAGATGTGAAGGTTGTGGTGGCTGCTCTAAGCAGCAAAAGGATCTTGTATAAAGTAGGCAAGTAGGGATGTACTTGCTGGAAGTGGGAGCTGGTGTCTGCTTTGCTTGTCCAGCTCTCTTCCTATGCACATCAAACTACCTACTGCTGCTGCCTGTGCTTGAATCAGCAATCCCTGAGCTGCCATCCTGACCAATGGGATTGTAAACCACAAGCCCCAGAGAAACCTGGGGAGGGAGGCTTTGAGGGAAGCATGCAGGGAGAGGGTGGTTGCAGCTGGCCAGGGATTCCCCTGTTCCTGCTAGTAGAGAAGCCTGGGCTGAGACAAGCAGGTGGTCCCAGGGTGACATCGTGACCACAGCTGCAGCAGCTCCCACCAACTTGCTGCTTCCCCCAGGTAGGGACCGGGGCTATCACTGGGCCCTTGCCTGAGTTACTGCCGTCAGTGGTACGGTAACCTGAGCTCATGAGGAGCGTACTGTTTAAGAAGATTGTATCAGGACACCACCAGCACACTACCCCCCACCCCACCCCCTCCCTAGCAAACCACCTTTCCCCACACAGAATTGCTAGGCAGAAAGATGAGGAGCTTTGAGTGATAGAGCTGTCCTCACATGAACTAGTGTCTGTAGCTGATGATATCAAGCTGTTAATATCAGTTTTGAAGTCTGGACTGTCTTTTTTTCTCTGCATGGGTTGCCTGCTCTTCTCTCCTCTTATCCTTGCCTTCCTGTTCTGTTTTTTCCTTTGATAGCTTTCCTCTCTTTCTTTTATCCAAACCAGCTTCTGCACCCAGAATAAAAATCACTGGAGGGTTTAATCTGGGGAATTATGTTTACTTTGATTGCCTGTTCAGATAAGGCATATACAGTTAAAGAATGCTTAGAGCTACTGGAAGGTGCTTAACACAGGATTATTTCCAGGTGCCTTTGTTGAGCTGCCCTTAAGTGAGGGGAAACAAAAGTATCTTATTTTACAGCTGTAAAAATTCACATGCTATCCTTAGGTTAGGAACACTCCCGTGGTTACTGCTGTATGAAATCTGTGTGCTCTGGCAAGTGAACTGCAGATGTTGGGAGAAGCGGCAGCGGATGTAGCCATCTGTATTGGAAAGCAATCTATTCAGGTGGGGTCTGATGTGCTCTTTCAGCACAAGCTTACAGTGATGCTATCTCAGAGAAAAATACCCCTCTGTGCTTTTTCCCTTCTGCAAGCAAGGAGGCAGTTTCTTTCTTTTTTTTTTTTTTTTTTAAGAATAAAATGTGCTCTCTTCAATTTAGGTAGGACACTGATCTCAAACTCTTCCTTCTATTCATGAGGTGGGTAAGGGCTGAGGAAACAATCTACTAGTTCTAAACAGGCATCGTGAGTCTCTTGCTGTAATAGTTGGTAAAATATGAAATGTTTCAGAAAATCAGACAGCTAATAATAAGCCTTAAAAATCTCCTACCTCAGTAAAGCCAGTATAAAATTTCACTCAGTTTTGGGCTGACTACCTTGTCGCTGTGCTACAGCCTACGTCTTAAAGGGCATTCTGTTTGAATGAAAAGATTTCCAGTAATGGTAATTGCCATAATCTGTTCTCATGTTTATCCGCCCTCATTGTTGGAAATACTTGTCTTTTACAGTAGCAAATGTTCTAGCTTCAGCATTATGGTGATTGTGTTGTGTGCTATATGGGTGCCCTCTTAAACACAGTGTGTGTCCTCCTTCTGTACTGAAGTCATTAAATCACTTTGTACCTCACTCTTGAGGTCTAGTGATTAAATATGACCTCCCATCTCAATTTCATACACTACTATTGAAAGGCTTCTTTAAGTTATTGGAATTGTGTTTGGTCAGAAGCACTGTATAATAAATTTCAGGGAGCTGGGAAGACAAGTAGAAGATAGGGAAAGTTTTCTCAGAACAAAGAAATGTGCTTCAGATTAGGTCTATAACTGTTTTTGTTAACATAGCAATGTAATACCATGACAAAACTCTCTACAGGCATTGTTCCAGGTAGCGTACCTTCATGGTTTCTCATGGACATTGAAAGACCCATCCACAATATTTTTCCTTGTCAAATCCCAGAGTGCGGGGGTCAAGGAGAAGGAAAATTCCACTTGTGTGGTATCTTTTGGTGTCTCTTCTTTGTAGGTGTCTTTATTAGTAGCTTAAAACGTCTTATCACAGGTCATTACTATATGTATGTTTTGATTTCATTCTACAAGTATAGCTGGCATAAATATATATAAATCTACTGAAATAAAGTAAAAGGGATAAAACCATGAGAGGAAACTGCTTATATCATAGATAGACGTTCCGAGGAACTGGGATATGATTGTAGACTATGTGAAATGCAGTTAGATCAATCAGAAGGCTCTAAGGAAATTCAATGGAAAGCTAAAGTGCTGGAAAGGTCCACCACTTCAAACAAAATAGGATGTCAGACATGTCAGTGTGAGCCTGGTTATTCACCAAAGCCAAGGTCAAAAGACAATGATCAGCTAAAAGGTTAGGGAGAGATTGACAGTCTGGGAGGACTTCTTGAAAAGGGGAGAGAATGTCAAGCAAGGCTGGCTGTTGTCCTAGCTCAGATGGATAAAGCAGACCTATCTCACCATAGAAGCAAAGACAAGCTGGTGACCTGGTTCAGCTCACTGGCTTTCCAGCACAGGTCAGGCTGAGCTCCAGAAGAGTATACTGGTTGGATTGACTTGCTCTCAAAGAATTGTCTGTGGTAAAATTATGCATCAGTGAAAAGAGGTGGTTATAAATGGAGCTATTTAGGAGCTTACAGTTCTGTCAAAGGAAGAACTGCAGGATAACATGGCTCTGCCATGATTCAAAACCTTTGGCTGAACTTCAGAGCACCTTGTATTAGCCTGACCTTTGTTTCCTGATTTGTTTTAGATGAGAACGCATAGGTGCTAGTGAGTCAGCTTATTGCAATTGAAGTATCTGTAAGCTCATAAATGCTAGTCTTGGCGTGTTGCACTGCTGTTTCTCAGTAACAAACTATTACTGAGTTGTCATCTGTACAGCCATTGGGGTTCTTCCATTATACTGAAAATTGGTCCTTTGCCTTGATGGACAAACCTTAATTTTCTGATCTTACAGCTCATCATTTCAGCTGTCCTCATATAAACTAATAATCAACTAGTTCTCTAGAGTTGAGTCATCTTTCACCTTCCCTTATTCCCAGCAACTGGACATCGAAGTGTGTACTTCAAAAAGTCATAATGGAAAATGGCTCTTTCCGCCTTCAGTGATGAACTTTGAGTTGCCAGACATTTCCTTTGCTTTTCCTTTCACTAAGCTGAGCATGCTGTTGGGGCCAATCAAATAACCATTTTTTTTAACATTTTAAAATACGTGCTTTTAGGTTTAGACATTGCATTTGTACTAATTTAGGCACTGTATTTGTATTACCACTGTGCTGGTCCTGAATCCACTGAACTGAATCTCCTGTGTCAACTCATTTTCTTGCAGTATGGTTTACAAAGGATTTCTGTCATCATCAAGGCACGTGTGATGCAAGGGACTGGACACTCAAACAGGTGAAGTTCATGTCCCACAGAGCTTGTGATCTAAATTACCGCATTAACAGGGGATACAAATAAATGAGCGTAAAATGCTCTGTGCTTGAAATACATGCCTATTGAAAAGTGTGCAAGAGAGTAACCTTCACTGTTCTTCTCAGATCAAGTTAGGCAGCTGGTAGGCAAGCTCTCTTCCTGTTTCCTTTCAGAAAAGTGTGAAGACAATGGTTATTGAAGTCCCTCAGTGACTACTGGAGCCAATTCACATACTTCATCTTTCTTACTATCACTCAGTCAGAGCTCTTTGTTGTTCCTTTATATCTACACAGTACAGAAGAAAATATGAAACTGCCACTTAAAAAATGTTTTCGTTCTGTTTTTCATCTAGCATTCATCTACCATTTCTTTAAAAACCAAACAAAAAACAACCCACAAATGCTAGCATGTCTTTGTGGCAAAAATCTCTACCAAGGGAGCAACTTAACATAGCACACTTGTGTGACAACTTATCCAGCCAGAATGTTCTCAGCTCTCTCATTGCTGCACTATGGGCTCCTAAGAGAAGAGCTGTGAGCACTATAGTGCAGAGTCTTTACCTTTCTCTTTTGAACTCATGTATATGCTACAAATACTCAATGTCAAAATAGGATAAGATAAAATTTGTAAAACATCATGTAAAGGCAGCATAAGCTTTCATTACTCGGGGGATGTGAACACCTTTAAAAAAAGAAAGAAAATGCTTCTGTATGAGACGGAATCTTTTGTTCTTGTACAAAAAAGTAAATCCATTAATAGCATGAGGGTTGGATTTTCAGTCTTGTCAGTCTAATGTTCAAGTAGCAGCTGTTCCTACCTGACTGTCATAAAGCCAACTCAAGAATAATTAGGAGGGAAGGGTATATTTTCAACTGAGTTTTTGACTCACTACCTAATTTTTAGCCTTTAAGATACATCAGCTATATATTTCAAATGCTTCTTCACAGCTGTGTTATTTGGGCACAGAGGGGGAGAAGAAAGGGGAACTTATTCCTCCCCCTTCTCCTCCCCCTCCAGAAAAAAGCTTCCAAGAACTGGGGCTTCTAAAAATTGCACAGGTGCTTGGACTTAGAGTATTTATTTCTCTTTTTAAGCCATCTTCCACCCACAACAGGTGGAAACAGAAAAGCCTTTTGCTAGCAGAAGCTGATTGGCTCCCTTTGTATCTCTTCACTGGGATACTGATATAGAAGAAATATATTGGAAACCTGAGCAAGACAGCGTGAAAGTAGTAACTTGCTTATTGAAAGGCTCAAGCTAAAAATTAGACTCTCTTGAAAATTTAGGGCAAAATATGTATTGGAGAATATTTTTTAAGTGTTCCTTCCCTTTCAGTCATCCATCTATGGACCTGACTACTTTCCCCTGTCACCTTTCCTTGCTTTGAGGGTGGTAGTAATAATATTGACTCCTGCAAGAGAAATGGAAAATGCCAAACTTTGTTCTCTGTGCTTCATGGTTAAAAAAATGAGGCCAACAGAAAGTCTCCATGCTAGACTGTTACAACAAGAGTTGATCTTATAATTCCCATGATGCTTAAAACTTACAGCTGGTATCAGGCAGTGAAATGAACGTTTTACTTGCAGGCTTATAAAATAGAAATTGGATTGCTATTAAGACTGTGAAGCTGCCATCGACTCATCTTCACTTTTACAGGCCTGAAAGTGAGTTATGATTTTTTTTTAGTATTATTTGTCTTTAGCAAATGACAGTAAATATCCTGAGTTTCAGCTATAAGACCCAGTAAAAAATACATGGACAATGCCTGATTTCAGAGCTGTACGAAGACCACTGTTAGATGCTCAGTGCAACAGCACCCTCTATGTCCTATGACTTTAAGCGCATCTAAATACATCCCTCGCCCTAAGGTGAGCTGTGTCAGGTGACAATATTATTGATACACTTCCTGGGCATCTACTGGCCTTTTAGTCTGACCTCAATGGCACACAAAGATTAAAAGCAAATTATAAACATAAGAATAAAGGCATGGAGAACCGAGTAAAAAGGAGCATGAGTTCACCACCAGGAGCCTGTTGTCTATCTTTGTTTTGGAAAAAACAATAATCCGGGCAAAGGAACTGAGGCAATGTAATTCATGCTGACTTCAGTAAAGGATTTGGTATGATGTTTTGTGAAAAGTTACTAATCTACAGAAGATGGGAAGTAGTATGGGCACTTGGACAAAGGGTCAAAGGAGACGCAACAGTGGGTTTTGCTGAAATGAAAATAGGGTGCTGGAGGGCAGTTAGTTGAGAAATTAACAGTGTATAGTAGTCATTTGCAAGATAGGGACACAGGAGGCACACGGGGATGGGAAGGCAAATGTAGTTCTAGGCTATATGAAACATATTATTTCTGCAGAAATAAAGAATATTAAGGTGCTTTGCCCTTGTAAAAAACATTGTTAAAACCGTCTCTGGCATACAGTATATAATTACCTTTTGACTTTTTTAAGTAACAGTGCAAAATCAAGTTGGAACAACGAAAGAAAATGTATAGTGGGAAAAGAGGGAAAATAGCAAACTTGTTTTCTGAGAGGGGAGCAAAGGCATGCTTGCTGTCTCAGTTTTTGATTAGATTATAAATTTTAAATCTTCATATTTAAACAAATTATCCTACTTACCACAAGCTCTTTGGGATTTTTTTAAACTAGAGGACACTTTCTTTTTATGTTACTCTGAACTGCTCTGGATAAGAATCTTCAAAATTTACTGTCAAGTGAATGCAGGGAAATCAACTTCACTGTTACTTCCTCCTAGTAAAGTTAGTGTTTCGCTTACTCCGTGTTTTTGGTGGGGAGAGTAAAGAGCAAAACCTCATGGCCATAAAAAAGGCAGAGAAGGCATGGAAGTTTTCAACTAATTTTTTTGACCCACTGATTTTGCTTATAGGTAGTAGAAGAGCAGCTGTCGACAGTGTTTTCTTCTCCAATGATACCTTTACTCCACTCCTTAAGTGGAGTTTTTTATTGAAGGGTAAATAGCAAGGCTTCCTCTTCTGTAAAGCAATATTCTGTGACCAGTGGTTTTATGAAGTGATCCAGCTCTACAGTCAACTAATTGTTGTATTTTTGTCTTTGCGGACAAAGCTAAATAAGGTACTGGGCTTAAAGTTTTACTGCTCTAGCCTTGATATTTCATTGGTATATGGTCTTGTGTTGGCATAACTTTATTGAAAGGGAAGGATGTAAGCTACATTATTCTAAGGAACTTTTACACTTCTGTATTTGCAGTCACATCAGGGCTTCTCCCAATTTAATTATTTCAATGTACAAAATTGCTCTATTTAAACTGTATTTTGGTGATGGTGTTCCATGTGTGTGTACGAGGGATACAGTGGCCTTTCATCTTATTTGTTTGCTGGGCTCCAAAGGGGTGTATTTGTTCTTTGACTGAAGTAGCAGAAGCAGTCAGAAAGACTTTCGTCATTTCATTCAGAGCTGGATGACAATGCTATCAATCTCTCCACTGCTGCAGGGTTGCTCCATTCCCAGTGAGGTCAGAAATACAGCAGTTTTGAAGGTATGGCTGTTATTTAGAAGAACTGTTGGCAGACCCTATGCTGGAGGACTTGGTAACACTCACAGTATTTGTTTGCCTATTCAATATACATAGAGGTAATTTTTCTGGTCTTCACTAATTCCTGCATTCTTTTTGAATGATGTCTGATTTTTTTTTTTAAGCTGACTTTATACAGCCTATGTGTTTTGAATCCAAGCTTCAGAGCTTTTGCTCATTTTACCAGTCATGCTCTAAGTCTGATCAGTGTGCTTCCAACTGTATCTTTAGTCTCTTCAAGAGTATTTTTAGGGGAAGCTCACAAGGTGGTGCTGTATCGTTTTCCATGTCAGAGTTGGGCTAACTACTCCATGACACTTCAAACTTCAGTAGACCAGATTCTGCCTCCAAGGGTGTTTTCTGTTTATCTGTCTGTGTTTTTCTGATGTTGTTTTTTGGGGTTTGTTTTGTTGGGTTTTTTCCTTGAAGCAGAAGCCTCTGGGAATTGTTTGTTGGTACAGATCTATGAGGAAAAGGGGTCAACTCTTTGATAACCTCTGAAGTGGTGTATAAGAAAAACTAAATCAGGTTTTGTCTGGGGTAAACCCAGAAAACTATATTGATTTCTTCTCTCTAGACATGCTCCCAAATACATACTTAATACTTGCTTATAGTGTTACTTTGAAAAAGGGAAACATTATATTGAATAACTGCACAACAGAAAGTTACAATCCAGCCAACCAAAAATACTCTGCATATTTGGATGGCTTTAGGGTTGAAATTTTATAGGGGGAAAAAAAATGTGGACAGATTTTGGGTTAAAGTCCTAGAAAACACTGGGATAAGCCTGATACATTTAAGTGAGGAAGCAAAGAATTTGCTGCTCTGACCACCTAG
>NW_008825075.1:4931108-4942268 GCF_000699105.1 Pygoscelis adeliae
GAAAGAAAGAGAAAAAGATTTAATTCACTGCAACACTTTCATATTTTGAGAAATCTTTCCCTTTCCTCTGCCCTTAGTTAGCTGTTAAGTGTTTCATTCCATAGGTTATTTTCAGTACAGTAACTTCTTTTATCATTTTCTCACCACTGCCACCATGCCCTCCAGCTCATCTGATTTGTTGTGTGCTAACAAGCACTTTGAAATAAGGTAGTTCTAGTATTATGAGAGCAAGGCACACATCTTGCCCATTAAAAAAGGGAAGAGGCCATACATGCTTTCAGGTACAGAGGCCCTTATACATTTGTAATTAATATTATATTCATGTAAGTATAGTTATATTACATCTTATGTCATATTTTACGCTTTCATTTTATGGGGTTATAGTTACAGTATCCAAACAGCATGATAGAGAAGCTATGCTTTGTAAACTCTTCAGAAAATGAAGAAAGTGAGCCCAGAAAACTCTCTGGCCTCATTCCTTTCTAAATATGCAAATAAGAAGAAGCAGACAAAGGTGTTGAGTGCTCTGTGCTTACTAAAGCAGCAATGACTGACAAATATCCTTCCAGCCTGGAGATGCTGTGTGGCACGCTCCTTGAGAGGTGTGGACAGAACTTGCATATTGATAGCTCTGCTTTCCAACAGCATAAACAAAATGTTTAAATTATATCTTCTTTTGGAACATCATCTGTGCACAAAATGTGGTTGTAGCGCCAGCCTAAAACATTATATAAACCACTTTTTAAACAGTGCATGAACACGTAATATCGATTGGACAACAACCTTGCAGAGATACCTTCATGTACTTTGTCTTTGAGCACACTTCAGTAAGAAGAATCAATGAAAACACTAGAGCTGTTGACCAAAGATAAAATGCATGAGAAACTATTAAAATCAGGGTTGGTTTTTTTTTGGGGGGGGGGGCAGAAATTAACTTAAGCTTTAAAAAAAAAAATTATTTTAAAATGACTGTCTTTAGAAATTAAGCATGATTGTAACAATACATTTTAACCATGAAATGGCTGAAATTGGTCAAAATATGTAAACAACTTTAATTGTTCTAAGTAAGGCTTTATGAAAAAAGTGATATTTTCCTTTTTTGTTCTGATTTCTGTTAAACCTTTTCTGCTATATTTGTTCTAATATCAGTCCCGGAATAGGAATAAGTACTTTCACTCGAAGAACAATCTTTTAAAATTTCAATCACTATCTTTTAAATAAGAAATTATTTAAGTTTTAATTAAAAAAAATTAAGCTGAGGAAAAGTCATTCATTGTATTTTCCCAATTTTCTATAAAAAGTTAAAAGCAAACAAAACAATAAAACACTTTATTAAAAATCAGTTTTAAAACGCTTATATCTTTACTAAATTTTTAAATTAAAAGCATGTTTATCTAAATATCAGAAGACTATTTTTATTTTACAACCTCATTTTTTCATTATTCAAGCTAATTGCTTCCTTGCACAACTTGAGAAACTCATTATTCTGTGATGCATGGAGATCGCCTGATTCCTGTTTAGTTTCAGGTGTCTTTCAAAGCATATCTTAAGCGACAGTGCTATGGCTATTGCTGTACTACAGAATGTTGTTTAACTGTGTGACTTAGTGGGATTGAGTGGGGAATATTTCTGGGTGCAACACACATTGTTGCATTTTTACTCTACACATGAAAAATGTTTCACAATGTTACTTGGGTTTTACTTTTTTTAAAAAACTACAATTTGAAGTGTAGCTATATCATCCCAATGATTAGGAAAAAAAAGTATTAAATTATTGTAGTTATAAGAACTTGAGGACATAAGTGACTTATTTTAAAATGTTGTATAAATTTTCCTAAATGTCTGAGTACTATGAGCACCGCAGGAAAATGTGCAGTTTTCCTTTGCAGAAGTGCTTTATTTATTAGTTGTTTCATGTCTCTCTGGCTGGCGTCACTGCTAAGTTTGTGGTGTTATAAAGCACACTTTTTAAATTTAGCTTCTGTTAATGTGTGATTAGTGGCTTTGATTTGTTGTTTCCAGCTGCTTGTAGGTATGTGCTGATTGAGTTGGCTTAATTCATACACCAAGGAGAAAAATGCTGTACACTGACATCCAGTGTGCATGCTGTTTTTAAGCAGTACTGGTTTTCCAGATTACTGTGTTAGCAGCATCACTCTCCAATGGACTGTCTGAAGATGCGCTGCCTCTGTCACACCTAACTCAATTATAGGCCAATTATTGATTTGCATCATAGTTCAGTGCATCAATGAGAGAGAAGCTCTGTAGTATTTTCACTTCTCTGTGTGATCTGTAGCATCAGCTACGGAGCTGATTTGGGGGGGGGGGGGGGGGGGCCCCAGGAACACCCTGGGAATAAAGAAGATGTATCCCTGGGGGAGGAGGGCCCCCAGTGCCCCATCCTCAGCTGCCACCAGCAAGGAGTCAGGAGAGCTGCTTTCCCTTTGGAGAAGCAGACACAGAATGAATAGGGGGCAGAAAAGTTCCTGGGGTATAAGACTTGTCTGTTGAAGCCAGGACTGGTTTTGGTTCTTAGTCTACAAACCATAATTATTTGACTTAATAATTCTTTTGTAGGCCGGTCTTATAATTACTAACCCACTTGTGCTTTGAAATGTCTGACATGCATTTAGCTCTAGGCATGATCCTCCTGCATTTATAAAGGTTGGGGTTTTCTTTATTTCTTCTGTATACACTGCTCATCTATCATTCAAATCTGCACCCTGTTTTGTGTCCTGCTTTTTGGTGTTCACTTGGTCAACCAAATTTCTACTTTACGCTTTTATTTGGATGTGGAGCTTTGTTTGAATTTCTCCCAGGCTTTTCTCTTCCTCCCTTCCACCTCCCCTCCTCCTACTCCCCCATTTAAAAAACTTTATTTTGTTTCTGGAATATTTCTCATTGATTACAACAAAAGCTATTTAATTTCTGGGTGAGGCGAATAGCTATTAGCCTACACAGGACTCATCTAGCACGCAGATGGGATAAATGCTTGACCTCAGCAGAAAGATATTAAGAACTGTTCAGCATTCTCTGGAAGCTTTTTTTGGGAGGCTTTGGGGTGTTGACTGTGAGCTCTACATTATGGGCACCAATAGTTATAGCTTTCTTCCTTTTGTTTTCCATATTTCAGCCTTTCACTGGATGCTTATTGTTTTTTTGGTTTGGGTTGGTTTTGAAGTAGCTTGTTGTAATGCAGAAATGAGAGCTCCCCTTTGTGATGTATTGAAATAGCACTTCCAGTATCAGCTCAAAAATGACTCGTGTTTTTATCAAGGATATAATTGTGTGAGGAGATTTTATTATCTCATCAAAGCTTGAGGGTCATATTTAAGTAATGAAAGGAACCTTTCTATCATCTGTCTTTTTGTGATTTGCTGTTAATGGCACAGTTTTCTGGATACTAGCATAAAAGGCAATACAGCAAGATATCTCATATAAGCTTAATCTGTAGGCATGAATTATAACTGAACCTGTATATGCATGTCACTCAAATGACTTTCTAAAGATTTCAACTTTTTCTGCATTGCAGATTGCGAATTTCAAGTCAGAGGCTGTTTTCTGCAAATAAGCTTTGAATATTTAATTATTCTTATCTAGTGGCAGTCCTAGCCTCAGATTAGATTAAAAAAACAAAACCAAAATAAACCAGTAAGGTTTCTAAGGGGCTGTCAGTTAAGACAAAGAAAGTAGTATGGTGTATTATGTCTGATTGCATCTATTTATTTGTGTGGGCATTGCTTACACAAAATGGAAAATGCAACAGTTGATGGTTTTGCAAGTGTCACGACACCTTCCAAATGAAGCAGTTTAACAGATGAAGCCAGCTAACCAGCTGGAAAAGGGAGCCCTGTCCTACAGCTTATTCCAGGTTTGAGTATAGAAACCGAATAGCGCAACACGGAGAGAAAGTGGAAGAGTTTGCCAAGGCTGGCTGTTAAACCGCCTCCACAGTGCCCTGGTGATGGAGAAGCTATATGCATGTAAGCCTCAGCCCACACTGAAGACAGAATGCTCCCAAGGGGGTTCTAAGCCTTTATCCAGAACAGGGCTGTTTCCCATTGTCCCTAATAATCTGTGCATCAGGTTATCCTAAATTGTGGGGGCATCACCACACAGGTAAACCTGCTGTAGATCACGTCGCTTATAACCATGTGCTCTCTAGACATTTCTGTGTACGTGCATGTATGGGACATTCATCTTATACACAAACCTTGAATAATCTTAGGCCATAGTTGCATGGTCATTTTAAAGCAACACAAATTGCTGCTGGAGCTGAGGAAACAGCCTTGCCCGTGTCCTGTCTCTGTCCCAGAAAGGAACACATTCATCGTGTTAGAACCTCCCTGTCAGCGATAGGAAGAGAGGGAGGAGTGGGCAGGATTTGGGCACTAATTTAGATCAAGCATCTGGCACGGCCTTCTGCAGAGAGTGCTGGGGCAGTGGTGTAACGAGAGAAGCACATAGATGCTGTGGGTGCTGCAGGGTAGGTGAGACCACACTTCCCAGCTGGAGAAGCTTGTGGATGGGCATTGGGTTAGGAGGCAAAGCAGCCAGTCTGCAGTATGGGTACTGTTTGACCTTGACTGAGGGAGAATTGAAGATCTGGCAAGGCAGAAGCCTGAACGACTGCAGGCGTGGAGTCCACTCCTTGATGCCTAGTGAAAAGACAATGTAGAAGCAATTACAATAACTTTTGCAGAACCAGAGAAGATATCTAAGCAAGGATGATCCTCCTGTGGTCAAGTGGGTCAATCTTAGGTCCTTATAGGGCATTGCGGGTAGCTAATCTAAAAAGGAGGATCAAGGGGAAAAATTAACTTTTGTAAAATAAGTGTTTGACAAAGGTGAACAGCCCTTTTCTGATGGCTTTACTGCAGTAAGAAAGAGGTCCTCCATAGTCATGCAAAAATAAATTGAACAGTCTTCAAAAGCCCTCTTCAGTCCATTTGTTTTAGCAAATTAAGGAAGGGGGTAAGGACAGAAAAAGGGCATATCTACTAGTTTTCAAGCTTTTGGTGGGCTGTATATTTCCAGGGAGTCAGTAATTACCCTCTTACTGTCCTTGATCTATGTAAAGAGGGAACAGGAACAAGCATTTCAGAAGCTGTAAAAGCTTTGTCTTTCAATTACCCTTGTTGAGAACATGGAGTGCTCAAAGGAGTTGTTTAAAAGGGAAACGTAGCTTTTACAGCTTCCAAAATTGTTGTGACAGGCTTTATTGTGGTCCTTGTCTTCTGTTTTTCTGAGGAAACTGAAAGTGAGCAGCCACTTCAAAAACTTCTTTTCTGTCCTTCTCCCAGTCTCCCTCCAACATGTTAAATGGGATGCTAGTTTGTGCCTCAAGAATGATGTCTAATCTGATGAGTGTTTTGATCTAAGTGCTTTCCTCTTAACTCTCCAAGCTCCTTCTGTAGAAATTAATTCAGAGGGAAGAAAGCTTCTTGATATTATTTTGCATTTATCTTTCACACGTACAGGTATGCTACTGATGCATTATTCCAGTTGTAAAGATAGCAGGATCTCCTAAGCTATGTTGGAAGTGAATGAAAGGTGGCTTCATCCCACTTTAAAACGGTGTCGTGAGAACAGCATATGCTTCCTTTTATGCCTGTTTTCCTTGTTCTTTATCTGTGTTAGAGAGACCAGCCATGCTAACTTGGCAGTATTCTTGTGCTCAGGGGGATTCAAGGCATCTGTTTCCTTGGTGTTTTGCTTGGATGGGTAAAGAAAGGGCTGTGTAGCACCCAACACACCAGTGTAGGACCAGCTGGACTCCTGACTGTGCTGTCACATCTCTAGATTGGTAAATATAATGGCTGAGAGAAGGGATGCAAATGCAGTGAAAATTAACTTTACAGAGGAAAATAGAGTAAATATTTCAGGAGGTTCTGGTCTGGTGTCCTGAAGTTTTGTCAAATTCTAAAAGCAATAGTAAGATCCAAAATTATACTGCAAATTCAGAGAGAATTAGTTGCACTCCTGATAACATGACATGTAATTTCAACTGCTGATAATCTCTAAAATCATTTAGCCTATAAACTTTTCCTTGCTAAACTAAAAGTCAAACACTTTATAATCTAGGCATCAAAAATCTGAGACTTAATATTTCTAGGTCCCTTTCCACAGTTGTTTTAAGTTCATGTTAGCCATGTTTAATATTAAAATTGGTATTCATAATCTTAATGCAATATTTCTTGCTGAATAGTAGTTGGCTTTTCATATGCCTTTTTCAAGGAAACAATAAATGAAAAATAAATGTGAAGCTCAGAAAGACTTGGCTTTATTGTAATATAAAATTTATGTTAGAAGAAATAACTGATAGAAAAGTTAGTGAAAGAAAAGGCCAATGGTTAAAGTTTAGTAAATATTAATGGCTTTAATATTAGACAGTCATTAAAGGCAAACATCTCATCTTTAGATTTGTATAACTATTTTCTGTTAAAATTAATGGAAATTAGGTAGAGCTAGCTGCGGGATGAAATTTTAAAAAGAAAAATCTTTAAAACCTGCATGTGTAGAATCCATGGGCTTGAAAATGTATGGGCAACTTCTGCCAGACAGCATACTCTTTCACTGCATGTGCAACAGGGAGTGTGTAGATCTCTTTTTTTTTTTTTTTTTTTTTTCCCTTCTCCCACCCAGCAGGTAAGTATAAAGTGTAGCTGGGTCTCTTTACATCCTGGAAGAACTGAGCTGCAGCAAGCTCATCTGGGATGTGTGAAGGGGGGGAAAAAAAAAAAAAGAGGAGACCACATAAACACAGAGGTGCACAAAAGGGAGTTAGCACTTGAAGAAACAGCTGTGTATCTGTGTTGGTGTGTTGTGCCTTTGTGGAGAAACCTTTTTCTGCCAGACAGCATACTCTTTCACTGCATGTGCAACAGGGAGTGTGTAGATCTCTTTTTTTTTTTTTTTTTTTTTTTTCCTCCTTACAGTCATATTTTTGAACCTTCTTAAAACAGTTCCCTTCCAAGCCAACTCTGGAAGGAAAACTGCTAAATCATGCAAAACATGCGTCTGTAGGCACATTTGTATGTAGGTGGCAATTGATGCCGACAGCTAACATGAAGATGAAACAAATAATTGAATGCATATCTGAAAATATTCACCTAATTTATTTTTGCATGATGATGGAGGACCTCTTTCTCACTGCAGTAAAGCCATCAGAAAAGGAGTGCTGCCAACTTGCCAATCGGTTAATGCAAAATATGAGGTTTCAGTTCCATTTCATCAGCTTATGGTTGGAAAATAAGCCCAAACCTAGAATGGGGCATATCAGCAAGACCTACCCCAGCAAATGTTGCTCTAAAGCAGCCTCTCCTGGTGCCCCTATCACTCAAGCTACGTCTAGATCCCAACACTGTCATTTTCAACCCATGATTTGATAAGATAAGGGAAACTTCATGGAGCTATGTAATTGTTCATAGGGATGTAGCTGGGACTCTGGTGAAACAAGCCTTGTGGCTTAATTCAGGAATTATCTGAAGGCTCTTAAGTGTTGCTATTAATGCTGGCCGGCCCAAGGTATCTCTGCACTTTAGTTCATATAGGCTGTTTTGTCAACAGTAAAGTGGTATGACTTTTCCTGTAGAAAGCTGCTTTTCATGGAAAACCTAGATTTTTTTGATCCTGAACTTGAAATATTTCATCTGAAAATCCAAATTGCTTTACCTTCAAAATATTGTTGTGCCTCTCTGAAACTGAACTTTGCCTTTCTCATCTCCCTGAAGTCCTCTGTAGGACAGGTACTGCTCATAAATACATTTCTCATACTGCAGACAAGGAAGGATGAGGCAGAGGAGTGATACCTTCTGAGAGCTGGAGTTTAGACAAACAGCCTGCACATGGAGGGGAGTGGAAGCTTAAACAAACTGTGAGATACTTCAGCAAAAAAAGGAAATGTTTTGGGTTTTAGGGAAAAGTTTGATTTAAAGTAACATATGTACTTTCTCTGAAACTTGTAGTGGAAAAAAACCCACTTTTCTAATAATCTCTAATCCTCAGTTAAAATAGAAGAGAGCAAGAAAATCAAAACTGCATGCGAGAGTCAGTTTGTTACTATCATCCATTCAAAAATGCAAGCATACCTAATAAGCATTATGATACTGGCATACAGATATCTCTACAAGATAGAAAATAGTTACAGAAGAAACAGTTAGGACCTAAAAGCTGTGATTTTTGTCAGTGCATATGTTATAAGTTACACGGCCAAGGTAAAAGTCTGCAAACTTTTCTCTCCTCTCTGCAGTGAGTTAAAAAAAAAAAAATTTAAGAAGTTAATAACACTTGACAAATCCATGGGAAAGTAAACAGAACATCTATAAAATATCTAGAAACCAGTGGGATGTAAATGACAGCATACGCTTTCCATTTTTCAGTGAGAAATATGGCTCATTGAAAGAGGCTGGAGGGGGAAAAAAGGAAAGCAAATGAAACCTTTTTTTTCAAGCCTCCCCTATTCTTTTCATGAATAAGGAGTGAAACAGAACTGAGGGAATCAATATAGTCCTTATTTTGAATTTGTGAAATACTAATCATACCCTTCAAGAGAAAGTGGCATATGTTTCTTTTGATACACTATTTGATTCTTTTCCTCATTAATGTCTAAGATGCAAGTCCTTTTTTCAAAGCAAAAAATAATTGCTGCAAAAGGTGCTTTTAATAAATTGCTGTGCCTTGTATCTGACATTCTGTTTCTATGGTTTAGTGGTAAATATGCTTCTCTTAATACCTACTTGATAGTGGCTCTACTGGTATCACGGGTATATTAAAAATCTAGCATGTTGAGAAAGGTGTTTCTCTTTATATATAGAACTAGCCAGTAGGAACTTCACAAAAGTTAGATGATTCATCAGAAAGAATATTAAGGCTTCCAGGAGTTTTCATCTTTGGTGCTTATATAACCTTCATTTGGTCTTTAGTATTTTTGTCATTACGCCATCACAAAAGTCCGATCTCTTATCTAGATAGACCTGTACATGAAGGGAGCTATTTCAGATGCCTCACTCCACTTCCAGCTACTTTATTTGTTTCTCCACATCTTATTTTGGCTTTTCAGTATGCCACCTGAAGTATGCAGCTTCTCCCCTTCATTAGGGAAGGAGTTGGCACCTAAATCAGGACTAAGGATTGCTTTTGGGGAGTCAGACAAGTAAAAGTGAGGTAATGTTATGTGAAGAGCCTCAGTACAAGTGGCCATGCTTGAGATCAGGGAAGCTGTGCTGGTAGAACAGGAAATTGAACAGAGACATTCATAAACATGGGAATATTCCTCTTTGCAGGACTGGATCCCAAAAATTCCTGAACATTTTCAGCTCCTGTTGCACACATTGAGAGTGGAAAGCACTCAACATTTTTAAGTTTCAGCCACAGGTGGCACTGCACTTTCAAATAGTTGTTTAACATCACACATGAGAAATGCCATCTCTTTACCTAAACATAACAACGTGGGGGCAGCTGGGGAAAAAGGGTGCTAAGGAAGCTTTTCTACAGGTGAGATCTCTGTAAAAACTAACTGGCTCTGGTCACAGTAAAAGCAAAACAAAAGCAAATTTCAGCCATCCAGTTATCTACCACCCACGACTCAGAGTTGTTCCCATTAGATCAGGAGAATATAAAATCTGCATGTTGGATATCTGTTCAGATACAGATAAATCTCACCCCTTCTTCAAAACTGTGTGTGCATGGTTCCTACCTTTTCCTGCTCTGCACTGTTATCCAGAGCACAGGCATAGACCACAAGGCAGCTGCTAATAAGATAAGTAAATTTAAAGATGTCATTAAATAACATTTTTGTGGAACCTACTTAGTATTAAAGACTCTCTAAAATGAGTTTTGCTCTTTGAAGCAAAACTCTGAAAAGCCAAATAGTGCCCTTGTGTTCAGTGACTTGTACTTTTACTTGGATGATAAACTTCAATGCTTGTTGTGGACAATTTCCGTTATGCACCCAATCTCTGCCTAAAATTCTACATCTCTATTGCTTTCAAGATTTTGTCTTCAGTGCTTAAGGCCATTAAACCTCTTTTTTTTTTTTAATTGTGAATTTCACTGAAGAAAAGCCCCAACTTCATTAAACACTATGATGTCATCTGATGGACATTAATGTAAGAAATATGCCCTGACAGAATTGCTTAATCATTTGACGGAAAAGCTCCCCAGTGGCCACTTCAGTGGCTCCCCAGCAAGTTCAGTAATAACTCCAAGGTCATTGTAGTTACACTGAAGTAATTTGGAACAGAGAAGAAGGCATTCATAAAATTGGTATACTCATAGATAATATATAGAGCATGACTCCATCTTCCTTTGAAGTGTCTGGACGCTGCCTGATTTTAAGTGTCTTAGGTGCTTTGAATAAGGAAAGAGCCCAGAAGCAGTGGACACCTCAGAAGGCAACTCAGTCACCTAAGTAAGTTGAATTAAGGTTAGACTGTGTAAACTAGTATCTTCTTCTCCCCTCCAGACTTTTTAGGAGTACAGATTAGAAGTAAATACTTCAACATCAAAACAGTAGTGTTTTGTACAAAGGCCAAGACTTACTACATCTAAACAGTGGTGTGACATCCATCGCTATGAATGCAGCCTAGGAAACCTGCTTGTGGACCAAGCTCTCTTTATGCTTGCTCTACCACAGGAGGAAACAAACCAATCCTTCTGTGTTTTGCTACCAGGGTAAGATATGGAGAGAAAAATTGTTGAAAGCTGACATATGCAGTGATCCATCTATTGAATGGGTTTGTTTGATATTTTTCACTGAGTAATTTACAGCAAAAGGAACTCTATTTAACCGTTTCTGATTCACAGCAGGAAAATAGTTTAATCCTGTTGAAGGTGCAGTGATAGCCTTTTGTTGTTCCTCATTAGTCTGGACTGAGTATCAGAAGATATTATTTTACTTAAGTTATTAAGCAGATAGAGCATAGAAACAAAGATACCTGTTGGAACAAAGAGGAAATTGAAGTGAAATGCATCAATATCTCTAATCTTGAAAACCGTATCTGTGTTTCTCCCTGTGAAATCACTGAATCACACTCAGTGAAAGCATGATTTTGTGTTTGACTAAAGCTGATCAAAGTCTGTGCTGCTGCTGAAAGGAGGAGGAAGGCAGGGCCATCCCTCTTCTCAGCCCTGTGTTTCAGCAGCCTCATAGCGCAGGGA
>NW_008825075.1:4942311-4950862 GCF_000699105.1 Pygoscelis adeliae
TGCTTTTTGCCGTTCCCCGCCCGCCCCCCACCCCCGAGGACTGAGGTTTTTAGCTGTATCAGTGATCTGATCTGACATGTTGCATGGCCACATGCCACATGATAGCTAGTGTTGACACAGAAGTTGTCACAGCAAACATTCAGCCAAAGTTTGGGAAAGGCGTGGGGAGGGCAAGGGTAGAACCAATCCTTTTCGGTGGCAGCCTTCCACTAAGGCCATGCCACCTTCAATCCTGCCAGAAGAGTTTCCATGATGGGCTGCAAGAATTCAGTTTACTAACCTGAGTTTGCTGCTCAGCTAAGTATTAATAATGCCTAACAGGGTAGTCCAGCCTTTTCAGCTGTAGAAAACTGTCTTCTTTGCCCCTCTGCCAGCCACAGTCTTGGTTCTTGGCTGGCCATGCCTGGCCATGCACACACCAAGACATGTGGACATGACACACTGCAGTCTCCCAGAAGCAGGCTGTTTGCCAGCCTGGGGGGAAACAGGTGTGGGTCAACATCGCTGCATGTTCCTGTTGTAGTGTGAGGATAAGAAAGGGCTGGACAGAATTGCCCCCAGACCACCTTGTTCCTACGGATGTTGGTGCACATATGCCTGACCATACCGCTCTGTGGGACAGTGCGTGTATGGATGAAGAAGGAAAAGCTGACAATGTAGATGTTGCACTGCCAGATGTGAGACACTCTACAGGCTGAGAATGATGCTCTGCAGTGATGCAGTTGTTTTCCTGGCATGTGATCCCAGAAAACAGGTCTGTCAGTAATGGGGAGCCTACAGCTCTTTTAGCCCAGCCTGATAAATCTGTCTGTCGTTAACATGACAAGGACAATTGTCATATTTCCATCCTAAATTAAATTAGCAAGCTTAAGACCTCAAGTATAAAGGTTGTTATCTATCTTTGAATAGGCTTGCTGCCAACTATGCAAGTAAGAAAACATATATTATGTTATTCTTACAGATATTACAGATATTTTTATTGACTTTATAGATATTACAGATATTCTTAAAAAAACAGATTTTCAGATATGGAAAATGTACTTGGCAAAGCAGATAGCTAAGGTAAGTTTTAATAATAAACACACAAATAGTTATTGGTGCAAGAGCAGTGCCCTGGCTCCCTACCCTTTGAATTACCCTTGGAAAGTGTGGTTCTTCCTTCTTTTCCTGCTTCCCTTCCCAAATGATTCATCCCTTGCTTGGGGATAAAGCAGAGATAAGCTTTAAAAACAGGTCTTCCACCATCTGGTCACTGAAATACCAAATAAAGGAAAGATGCCACCATGTTCTTTGCTCTCTGAGCTTGATACAGACTTTTTTTTTTTGGGGGGGGTGCAGGAGATATAGGCACCTTCCTCTAGAAAGGAGTTCAGGGTTGAGTATTTTTTCCTAAGGGAAAATATTACTAAATCCAAGCAGCTAGGGTGGGGAGAGATCTAAGTAGGACCATTTTTTCTGGTTAGCCTGAACAGCTCTCTGACTAGTCTAGGACTCTCTAGACATTTGAACCTTACAGTGTGAGCAGATATATGTCAAACCCAGAGGGATGGACTCTGCAACCTTCCTAGGAGTGACCCTCCCAATAGTGCCCTGCTGAAATCTCTTTTGTGGGCTTCACCCTCCCTCTCCAAAGGTTGAGTTTCCCAAGTAACACTGATAAGTTTTCATGGCTAGCAAATGTGCAATCAATTGGAAAGCAGAGGCTAAAAGCACAAGACAGATGCATTGCGCTGGGAGTCAGAATGAGTAGGAGAGAGGACAAAACAAATATATATATGGGTCACTTTAAGGAAACAAAAATGAAGCCCTCTTTTAAATTTAGGCAATCAAAAGAACTAGATAAGTATTTTATTTAAAGACTACTTTCACAACTTACAAGGAATGAAACTCTGAAACATAAATTCATAACAAAATTTTTTCCTGCATCCACAGAAATCTGGTAATAAATCTTACTTTGCATGGTCAAATGAGAGACAAATCAGAACAGATTTATAAAAAAAAAAAACCAAAACCCTGGAGGACAGATGACAAAATGTCATATATATTTGAGATAAACAGTGTTTGTGCAGTTGTAACTTCAGCCATATAGAGATTATCCTCTTCCCATGTAAATTAAATAAGTATGAATAAGTTTATTCTTCTTTCTTTTATTTCCATTAATGCAGTTAAATGACTGATTTATGGGCACAATTATGTTGTTAGACTTGTGGCTATTGTCATTTGTGCCTGAAAACAGAACTGCAAAATCTGAAGTCATGGTTACAAATCAGGATGTATATGATGTTTATATTCAGTAAAAGTAAATATTCTGCTACTATAAAACACAGGTTTTTAAAGAAGTTTGAATAGTCCCTTTTAAAAATTCAAAGAAATTGAAATTAAAAATCTACTTTAAATTTCCAGAAGACAGGACAGTTCCCAGGTGTTACCTTTTATTGCATCTGAGGAGTTGAAGAAATTCTGGCAGCTGCTACGGAAGCTGCTTTGGGCACTGCGTGTCTGCTTTTCCAAAGACTGTTACATTTACTAGTGTGTTTGTAGGCCAGCACTAACAGCGTTCTCAAGTTGCCTTTTTTTTTTGTTTGCGTTTTGTCATTTCAGTGAAGGAAGTGCTTGATTGCTTACCCTAACATTTTGCAGTCAGAAAACACTATGAGCAAAGGAGATGTTACTATCCAGTAAGAGCTGTGGTACCATTGTGACAGAAGAGGAAAAGTAACATGATTCAGTTACGTTTTATTATCTTAAAAGCCAAGTGACATTAACAGTCTTCCTTACCTACATTATGAAAACACAACCTAAAGTTACAACAAATGTAATTATTTGATAAAAGCCCATGTATATCAATCCTGTCTGTGTAAACACCAAGACAGCAAAGCTTTTCCAAAACTGTTCTTGTTTTATTGACTTTCAGAATAGCTGGTCTGTTAGTCCTTTGTAAATTTTAAGCATTAGCTGAGCCTGGATGTTAAGCAAAGCCCAGGACTTAGCGTCTGTTACTATTACAATAACAGTAATAAGAATAGAAGAATAGCCCACAGGCCGAGTCTGTCTGTCTCTATCCTATCACTGCCCCTTGTCTGTAGTCTACCCTTAGTAATGACTATAATGCAGGAAAACCCTGTGATACTTCCGCCAGCATAATCCTCCAGCTTCCAGCAACCTGCAGCTTGGTGACTTCTCAAACCACAGGTTGTATCAGTGTGTTTAACCTCTCCCCTTTGCTCCCCTCCTTCACAGCTAGGAATCAGATTCAGGACAACATACAGGTTAACCAGTTGCTCTACCATGGCACAACAATCTCTGTGGTTCAGGCTACCCTGCCTTGCCAGGTGCAGCAATCTCACCTGAGATTTTTGGGGTTGGTGGTTGTTTTTTTCAGAGTGCTTCTTCAAATCCATTGGATGTTCTTTTCAGCGTCAGCGCTATGTGAGACCAAAAAGTTACTTTCATACTCAAATAACATATCCTATCTTCAGCTGGATCAGATGGAGGGCTAATCTCACAGGTATGGAAGTTCTTACGTTCCTAATAACAATGTTTTTTTTCTTATTCTTCTCCCTCCACCTTCTCCCCCATCCTGATGGTATTTCTGCAGACGAAGACACTAATTCTAAACCTACAGATGCAAATAAAATACACATCTGCAGTCTCCAGCAAGGAGGTGAGGAGGAGAGAGACACACTCGCATTGAGAGCTTTGTGAATTATTTTGCAAATACCTGTGCATCAGGTAAGGCTAAATTCAAAAAATATTACCATTTGTGATTATTGCATCTTTCTTAATTGTGGCTGAGAACTCATCTTCTTTGCCTCTTCTCTCAAGAAGATCCCACAGGCCTCAATAGCATGCTGTGGAGCTACTGTGGCAGGGTCCTTAGGGATCAGCACCACTCGTGACAGAGGAAGAGCGAAAGACACTGAGCATGATCCCCTTTCCCCAACCCCTGTCTCTGTGTGTTATCACTCTTTGCAGTTCTCTCAGTCTCTTTTCGTTATTGCTATGTGTTCTTCCTCTTCAGAACTTACCTAGAAATAAAACTTCCTTCCTTCTCATCAGGCAAAATCTGAGAGAAGAGTATTTGTTGATGTTGCTGCCTCTGTCAGAGAGGCTGAAAACTGCTGGTGGTGTGGGTTTCTAAAGCAGTTGTGCATTGCCTAGCTGTGTCTGTCTTCCTTATTCCCCTGTAAATGTGATGAAAGGCATTTTCAGGACCATGCTGAGGAAGGAAGGACACATTGAGAAAGGATGTTCACCTTCTGTGTTCTCCACTTCTTCTCTTGAAAGTACAGAGGTCACTGTGGCAGCCACCTCTCCGGAGCAGTGTGAAGATTTACAGATCAAGTCTCCCTTTCTTGCTGGGAGATGTGTTCTGTCATTGTTGCTGGAAGGAGGAGTTGAGTAGGAGCAGTAGGCTGCTGTGTCCTGGGAATGGCTGCGAAGTGAGCTAACGCTGCCCTTCTCACTCTTCTTTGTTTTACCCGCTGGCAGATGGCTGCTAAGCAAGCCATCTCATGAGCCAGGCTTGCACTCTGTGGCACTTCTTATGCCAGAAGCAAGAAGTACAACATAATTATGGACGTTGCAAAAACATTCATGTGCTAAGGCCCGATGTTCTTAACCATGTTTTTCCCTTTCCTCACTGTTTTGTTATATCCCCATTCCTGTTTGTCTGTAAAATGGATATACAGGGAAAAACTCAGCAGAATATTCATAGTCACTAAAACTGTCTCTGACCAGCCTGACTGAGCTGATAAAGCTTAACGCTGATTCATGTTATCCTCATTTCTGCCTAGGCTTGTTACCTGCTAAGAATAGCGAAGGCTTCACAGAACAATTCTTGCTTGAGATGGTAGAGATTCTCCTGAGTTACTCTAAAAGAACCTACGATGGAGAAAAAGTCCTGGACTTTCACGATGCCCATCAGCTTCTGGAAGGCTTGGAAGGGTTCAGCCTGGAGCATTTTAGAAGAGAGATACTACTTGGGGCCAGTTAACAGATGCAGTGTTATTTATGCTGTCTCATTTAGGGGTCTTTGCATGGTCAGTGGAAAAAAAAATAGGCTCGTATATTGGGTACTCTAAGTATTACTTCCTTGGATACTAAAGTTTGATATGTACCTATAAATGCAGGAGGAAAATGCCTCTTTCACTCCCTCATTAATGATAATGTTATTTGAAACAGTAATGCTTTTGCAGGACTAGATTGGTTTTTGCATTGTTTCATTTTTCCCCTCTTCATTAAGGCATTGTTTATGACGTGGTTGGCTGACTTCCCACGTCCCTTTCTTCCTCTATATCTTTAGCAACTTTTGTTTGCTGTATTTACAGAGGTGTTAAGCAGAGCACAGTACTTTACTCAGTACAGTCCAGGAAGGAGCAGAAATATGTAAAACCATTTGGTTTTGTTCAGATACTCAAGGATGTATGGAGTTCTAGCTTTGAAGATAATAGGATGCTTTTGAACATCTGCTAAAATGAGTAACTTCAGCAAACACTTATGTGTCATCCTGGTGTAGATAGTAAATTTAGTTGATTAATTTAGTTTTTAGTTTTTTTTTTTAATGGTGCCTAATGCTTTACAACTTCCATTATGTCCTTTTCTCAGGGGTGTTTGTCTTTCCTAACATTACCATGAAACACACTTTCTTGTGTCCCATATTGATTTCCATGTCCTTTTAACTAATCGCTTCACAAAAGATAGTAGAAACTGCTGAGAAAACTGTCTATTACATAGAACCTGGTTTACTTGCTTATAATTTCAGGACATCGTCGCTACTTGAATCAACTTTCTAGTGGCCTTGACATTATCAGTCCAGCTGGGGAATGGCTTACAGCTATAGCAAATACTAACATGTATGTACTGTAAATACCAGTCTTCTGTAGCAAGTGAAATTATAGCAATTATCCCTCTATCGTGACCTTTTAGTGTGGATAAACCCAAGGTGTGGTCATACATTTGTTCCTCAACAGTGGTGGACGGCATCTGTTTCAAACATTCCTTTCCTGACTATATTCCCACTTCCCCCCTGCTCAGCAAAGGGCACAACAAAACAGTACAGGGCAGACCTCGGCTCTGCCAGCGCAGGGCAGCCAGCCTTAGCTGAGACCCTCAGCTGAGAGCAGCGGCTTCTGAAAACGCTCCCCGTTCACTTCCTGCAGAACGTCTGCTCAGGGCATCAGTGAGCGTTGGCAGAACACTTGCAGACAACTACATTAAAATACTCTTACACTTTCCTTCATAGCAACTGATCTTACATGTTTGACTTGGGTGTGCTAACCAGACGAATTACTGTATTCCTTTGCAAATACATTGAATTAAAATCTGCTGTTGACACAGATCAAAACTTCTAGTATCTCTGTGCTCTGCCCTGTGAAACTGTAAGTGCAGGACTAATACATGAGGAATTAATATTTTTAGGATATTTGACCAGGACTGGATATCTGCATGCAAGATTTTATTGGCTGGGGAGCATTACAGACTCATATAGGAGGGAACACAGCAGGGTCAGCAAAGGGTGAATTGGCCTCCTGCCATAGCTTTGCCCAAAGAATCTCCTAAGAAATCTAAACTACAGTGTGTATGTGATTGGTTCTGCTATATTTGTGTACCCTAAAAATCTTTGTTTAAGGAATTCCCTCTAAAAACCCCTGGCTACATATATATATATGTATGTGTATAGGTATACATGCAATTCCCCCCCCCCCAAAAAAAAAAAAAAAGAAAATTGCCTTTGTAATATTAGTTTCTGGTTTATCAGAATAATATTTTCAGTATAAGGCTTGTTAGATATTTGCCCTAAACTCATTTTCTTTTTTTAATCTCCATGAAAAGGAGTGAATAAAAGGCAGGCTTTTGTCAAAGATATTTTGATAGGTTTCAGGACTGAAAATACAGCTTTTAAGAAGCGGGGAATGGGTAAGAATGGAGCGGGAGTGTCCTTGAGACTATTAGCAAATATGTTCTACTTGCAGAAAACAAATAGTGCTAAGAGATAGGACAAATACAAAGGAGTAAAAGACCAAAGTGTGTTTACATAAGAAAAGAAATCACGGGGTTAATGAGAAGTACTTCCACAGTTGCTAAGGGAAACGGAGGAAAGAACTGAAGGTTGCAGGCATAGCTGAGGTACCAACAGGATATTCTGTCCCTCCTAGAATTATAACTTAGGTTCTTGGGCACGTAACTCACAAGTTGCTTGTAATGTATTGGAGAGGAAAACAATGTATACTTACATGCCTGTGAGGAAAGTTTTTGGTTTTGTGGTTTTGTTTATTTGTTTTAATTATTTTTGGAGATGCTGGAATGAGGTTTTATATTCATGGAAGTAGCCAGTGGTTTTCACGTTTTGATAAACAATGTTCCTACCTCTTTTTCCTGATGAAAATATCCTTTTAGCCTCTTTGGTAGCATACAAAAAATGGAACAAATCAGAGTAGAGAAATCTGGATAATTATAGTATACTTGATTCCCTTTGGAAAGGGTAGGTGGAGAAAGAAGTATGCAGAGTGTATATATGTAATAACACTGTCTTCTTTAAGACTGTGGATGTGGCTATTTTTAACTAGCAATGTTACCTTGTCTGACAGCCTTTGAAAAGGGTTTATGAGGCTTCTCATCTATGCTGCATTTATTGATTAATATCAGATAAGGACTGTAGACCCAGTCTACTAATTTTATTCCATCATATGTTTTGAACATGTAAGTAGTCCTCCTTGTGAGTTGAACTACTTGTATTTGGATAGGGAACTTTTTTACAAAGGACTGAAGAAGTCTCTCGGTCCCCTCTGACAGACTATAGTATAATTTGTAGGGGGAAAAAAAGTGGCTGGTGTCAGAAAGTGCGTGAGCAACCATTTTTCATTCCTGATGTTTGCAATTAAATTAAGCATGCATTTGGCTTCATTGGTGATAGCAAAGCCATTGTTTATAATTAATTTGAGCATCATTCTGACAGTCTGGCATGCCAACATAGCTCACTGCTTAATAGCCTAAATTTCTGTGCTCCAGGCAAACTTGGCCATACGGAAAAAAAATTGCACGCAGAAGGCCAAAAAGCCACCCAGAACTCTGCCTGAAGTTTCAGAGGTTTTTTGTGATTGCTTTAAAACTCAGCTTCTGGTTTTTGTCCTCCAAAGAAAATTCCTATTGCTACTTGTTGCCTAATGGTTGAGGTTATCCTGGTCTGTTTTTCAGTTCAGGTGGTGGTGTTGAAGAGTATTTTAAGTTTTACTGAATCTTTAGGTTGTGAAATAATCAACTATAAGAACATTTTGATTCTAATAAGTTAGCCCCTATGGCAGCATTATGTATAGGTTGCTGTGTTACTTATTATTTGAGGCTGTGTTGCTTGAAGTCCCTATTCCCTATTCTCTGGACTCTCTAGACCATAACCAGAGCCCCTAGGTTTTATTGTATATGGGATGAATTATTTGACAACCTGGCAAGGTAGATATCCAGCTGGTCAACTTGGCAACAAAACCTACTTTTAAGGTGTCCTGAAGTGAACTGTCTTCATTATAATACTAAAAAACACACCCACAGGTCAAGA
>NW_008825075.1:4952796-4957368 GCF_000699105.1 Pygoscelis adeliae
AAATAGTGTTTGAGGAAGGAGAAATTCTTTTAAAAATACCAGAATCAAAGACAGGTGAAATATTGATGATACAGGAGAAGGTCAAGGAACAAATACCACAAGAAGTAGATCAGGCTGTTATACCTATAGTCTGGGATACAGACGTACCTGGTAATTCAAAAACAGCACAACCTGTAAAAATAGAGTTAAAAGAACAGGCAAAACCAGTAAGAATTAAGCAATATCCAATTAAGCCAGAGGTAAGACAAGGAATTAAGAAATTGATTGATAAATTTTTAAAATTTGGAATTCTTGAAGAATGTGAATCGGAATATAATACCCCAATTTTGCCAGTAAGAAAACCTTCAGGTGAATACAGATTGGTACAAGATTTAAGGGCTATAAATCAGACAGTTAAAGACATACACCCTGTAGTTGCAAATCCATATACACTTTTAACAGCATTGAGAGAGGTTGATCAGTGGTTTACAGTGCTTGATTTGTGGAAATTCCACCTTGCACCCGGCGCCGCAATAAAGAATGCCTGCTTTCTAAAACTCCAATTTGAGTCTTAGAGTTCTTCATCTGCCAATTTACGGTAACAGTTTGATATATTTATCTGGGCTGGTTAGATTATAATTATTTTCTTTGACATTCTAAGCTAAATTAGAATGTTGTGTTACAGACTTTGGTTTAACAGAAAATACCAGTGCTTGAATGTTGTGTCTAGTAAGTCTGTATTGAATAAACTTACTGTATCAGGCTCGTTGTAGCCACGTATTTTAAAATAATTGACAGGCAGGTTAGATTATAATTATTTTCTTTGACATTCTAAGCTAAATTAGAATGTTGTGTTACAGACTTTGGTTTAACAGAAAATACCAGTGCTTGAATGTTGTGTCTAGTAAGTCTGTATTGAATAAACTTACTGTATCAGGCTCGTTGTAGCCACGTATTTTAAAATAATTGACAGGCAGAAAGTTTATAGGAAAGTTCGATTAAAGGAAAAGAGAAAGCATTCCCTTGGGCTCTAATACTAGGCAATAGTGCATATCTATATCTTATAAGCACCTCTTATAAATCTGTTTTCAGGTAAAAATCCATATGGCTTTGTAATCTAATAGAGCAGTGTAAACTAAGTAAAAGTGACTTCAATTACATGCAAGTCTTCAAATAGTGGGTTTGCATGTTATGTAATTCACTTTTGCCAAACGCAGTGCATTGTCCTCTGCATTCCAGGTAACAGAAAACAGCCTGCAAGCCTTTCACCAAGCCCATGTAAATACTTACGTTACTGGCTAGGAGTTGTGTCTATCTTCAGACTTATTTGGAGTTGTGTGGTGAAGTGGGCTGGTACTGCATGATAATGTCAGTGTACTAAATGGATCTTATTAGGCAGTATTGGTTTCCTGACTGTCTTAGAGGTCAATTTTGGTTAAAGAATTTTTAACTCCCTCTACAACACGTGTCAGGTAGCTGTCAAACCCCCTCGCTCCATGGAGCATAAACTGACAGGACTGTAATTTTACCTTAAATCAGTACTTGATGCTTTGGGGTTATTGTAGTCACCCAACATCACTACAGACCCCACGCAGAGCATCTCAAATGTGATGGTGTGGCACAAAGACTATGCTACACAGTCCAGTGTAAATTCTCAGCAAAAATAACTTGAGGTATGACTCTGCAAAACTGGAGTGTTTCAGTTCAGGAAACCATAGTTCACAGCTCACACATAAATTATGTAAATTTTGTAGTAAAAACCTGAATGTGAACTACAGCTTTTAGAAGCAGTAGGTACAATCACAGACTGTATGGTGCCCACTTAACATGTCTGTCTATCAGAAATGCAGTATCTTTCTCCTCTGCAGAAAGGCAAATATTAGTGCTCTGTGGTCTTGCTAAATGAAAGCCTCCATTTGATTACATTTCTCCTGGATCATGAAATACTCTTAAAATAAGCTGTTACCTTTGTGTAAAAAGAAAAAAGTGTATATATAGGTTTACATATGAAATGGCTCCTGTGTTCCCTATCACGGAGCAGATTTTTCTGAAGAAGATGCATGAAAGGATTGGATGGAGGGAATTTTAAGCAGATGGCATGTTTTATCCAGATAAGTAGAGCAAGGTAATTAAACCTGTTTATGGGTTGTGTCAGTCTGTGAAGTCTTCTAGCCCCACTGAATTGAGAGAGACTTTGTACTTAAATCAGGCTGTAGAGGAGGATGAGTTTTCAAGAGGGCAAAAGAGCTTGCAGTGAGACAGGCAATAACTTGCACTTTCATTTTAATTTAGATGTAAACAGCAGTGGATCTGTTCTGAAGGCAGGTAACTTTGGTTATTTTTTTTAAATACTATTTATAATTTCAACACATAAATTGTGACCACTGAAAAATACTGTAAAAATGTGGTAAAATATTTTCTCAGCCTAAAAAATCCCAGCTAGAAGCATCTCCAGATTTGGAGATACTAGAATTAAAGTAGTCTTCAATTAGATATCAGAAATCAGCCTTAATAAAACAACATAATAAACTTTTAAAAAGACATTAACTGCAGTGACAATGACTTGGGTGCAACTAATTCTTCCTCCTCAGTGCTTTGGTGTTCTGCTAAAACATAGGACTTGATGGGTGAAGGAAGAGGAAGAGGGTCAAATGGGCCTAGGAAGCGCAACTGTTTAAATAATAATTAGGAGGGGAAAAAAAAAAAATCCTTTCCTTCCCATGTCCCAGACTAAGTTTTCTAGCATTATCAAAACTGAGGAAGTACAAAATGGGCTAGAGTGGAGAAGAAATCCTCTGATCTGATGTCAGGTGGCAGACTATGCAAGCAGGCAGCCTGGGAAGTGTTTGGAGAGTTAATCTCTTGCCTCTCAAGGAATTAATATATGGTTGGATGAATGGTGATGGCTCACACTGAGGATCCTGGCCCAAGATCTCCAAGAATGTAATGTTCAGTTTCTGTGAAAGAATAAACTACTCAAAACTCAAACTCCGTCTGTCATTTCCACTTCATTAGGTGGGACCATATCAAACCTCTACAATGTCTTGCTGGCTTGCTACAAGTATTTCCCCAAGGTTAAAACTAAAAGCATGGCTGCACTTCCACGTGTTGTGCTGTTTGTTTCTGAGTACGTGAATATTTCACTGCAGCAGGGCTCCATAAACTGCCTGCCTATGGTGCATCATCAATGAGGAGTGCTGTAATGCCTGTGGTAGAGCACACAGCCTGTGATTTCTGAAAATCCCAAATGTTTTGTAGCGTGTGCATGTGGGGAAAAATATTCTCGGTGATTTAGGAAGCTCTGGTCCTAGATTTGAGCCTGTGGTGCTATGTGCTTCTGAATCACATGGATTGTGATGTTCAATGTAAGCATCCACATCCTGCAAGTATTTGAACCTTAGATGATCCTTAAATCATACGATGGTCTTGTTACCGTAAGTCGGCAGATGAAAAACTCTCTAAGACTCAATTTGGAGTTTTAGAAAGCAGGCATTCTTTATTGCGGCGCCGGGCGCACAGGGGATCGCTCCACCTAGTGTGCACGCCGGACTGCTCAACTATGGGAGTTATGTACAATCAGAATATACATATTCATTAGATTTCTGAGAAATGATTAGCATATCATGTTATTTCTTGGAACTCATTAACATATGCAAAAGTCATTAACGCATGTGCTCTTATGTTCGTTGGTGGTCTTCCAGGGTGCTCTGGTGGTCGTCGATAGTCTTCCTCACTGTGTCCGCTAATTGAACTCAGTCTTTTCACCTAGTTGCAGTAGCTGATTTCAGCATAACTTCCTTATCCATTCCACCCCTGTACACAGAGCTTCAAGGATTCCTTTTATCTATAGAATGTCCAGTCTGCAGAACATTTAGTTACTTCGCTTCGACAAAGAAAACCGTATGTCTCCTTAGTGTTTCGGTATCAGCCTGCATGGGAAAGCATGGTCTGCATGAGCACGTAGCCTAGATATCACTGTTACCTGAAGACCGACCCCTTAACTGAGCCTCTTTTCCTGCTTGGGAAAGAGCAATAATATCTTGCTGACCTGTATTAGCAAATTAGCCTCAAGGGCACACATCAATTTTTTTTTTTACCTAATCATTGTAATTTTGACAGTTTCAAAGAGTAGGTGGAAAAAAAATGGTTATTCATTAGCCAAAACCAAGTATGTCTATTTCCTTTACAAATAAGAACATCAAACAGCCTTTTGTTTGAATTAAACATTTCATTTCAATAAAAAAAGACCTGCTAATAGTGAATTTGATTTTTTTTTTACAGTACAAACACATAAAGACATTTCAGAAGTAAAATCATTCATATTCTATATCAAGTTCTTTCACTGAGAATATCAGAATTAAGTGCAGGAGTGTTCTTTGAGATTTTTTTTTTCCCTGCTGATAATAAACAACTGCCAAAACTGTCAGATGGTCATGACCCCTGTGGTATCACTGTGTCTTTTTTTTTTTTTTGGTCCCTTTTTATTTAAAAAAAAAAACAAACCCAAAAACCAAAAAACTCTTGCTCTGATCATAGAATCATAGACTAGCTGAGGTTAGAAGGGACCCATAAGGATCATCAAGTCCAACTCCC
>NW_008825075.1:4957418-4962477 GCF_000699105.1 Pygoscelis adeliae
CGTCCAGATGGTCCTTGAACTCTGATCCTTTAGCAGGACTAGTACCCAGCCCTTTATTATGGACAAGTATGGAGAGCACAGCTCACCTGTGTGAGGGGCAAAGATGGGCAAGCAGGTGACCAGGCTACCCCTACTCATAGCTGTGTGGCACAAAGAAAGTACTGGTAAGGCACACAGAGGGCATCTGCGTGACACTGCTCTGCCCTGCAGCCACTTTGGCTAAGCCATGGAGTGATTGCCCTGTGTTGCTGCTGCAAATACCTCTAAAACAACTGTGATGTGCACTGAAAAGTTTTCCAAGGTTTGATCCCAAGCCAAGGAAGTTGGGTAGATTGTGTGCCAAGTTGAATGGGCTTGGCACAGAGCTGTTTGGGCCTGACCTTCACCACAGGTTAGGGAGTGGAGGGATTTGTGAAAGGAAGAAAGCAACACCCTCTGGGTGTAAAAAGCGGATACTGGGGTCTCAAAAACATCAGCAAAACTGAGAGTTTCTTCGTCAAGTGTGAGAATCTACCTGGTAGGACCAGGGTGCCTCACAGCTAGCTGGATGGCCAAGCTGTGCTCCCTTCTGCTTCCCCCACCCCACTCCCAGCCCTGCCTCAGGGACTCTCCCAGGACACCCTGCAGCGGCAATGTAGGTGGGATGGATGTGCCTCTCGGTGCTGTGGCTGTGCACTTGTGACTGTTCACTCAACTCCTGCTTAGATTTTGACTAACCCAGCTCATGCTAAGGCCTGATGTATGCTGGGGGCAGTGCCATTAGGTCAAAGTAAGAGCACCGTGTAGACAGGACAGGTGGCCAGAAAGAGCTAAAGGGTCATTATGCAGCCATTATCACCTGCAAATTGCTGTCTCCTGCAGCCATCATTTTTTGTCTGGCAGTTTCCTCAGAATCTGCTAATTTATGGGAATGGTATAAACCAAACCTCCAAGCTGGAAGGTATAAAACAGCTTATCCAAAAAGCTTCTGAAGTGGATCCAACAGCAGCTGGGCTGCTGAAGCTTTCATGCTTCCCAGCACCATGACCAAGCAGGAAGGATGAGCACTCTCACAGTCAGCTAGGTGACTGTTGTGGTTTAACCCCAGCTGGCAACTGAGGCCCACACAGCTGCTCACTTACTCCCCTCTGGTGGGATGGGGGAGAGAATTGGAAGGGTAAAAGTGAGAAAACCTGTGGGTTGAGATAAAGACAGTTTAATAGGTAAAGCAAAAGCCACGCAAGCAAAACAAGGAATTCATTCACTGCTTCCCATCGTCAGGCAGGTGTTCAGCCATCCCCAGGAAGGGAAAGCAAAAGCCATGCAAGCAAAACAAGGAATTCATTCACTGCTTCCCGTCGTCAGGCAGGTGTTCAGCCATCCCCAGGAAAGCAGGGCTCCATCACGCCTAACGGTGACTTGGGAAGACAAACACCATCACTCCGAATGTCCCCCCTTCCTTCTTCTTCCCCCAGCTTTATGTGATGATGGGCATGATGTCATATGCATGGAATATCCCTGTGGTCAGTTGGGGTCAGCTGTCCTGGCTGTGTCCCCTCCCAACTTCTTGTGCACCCCCAGCCTACCTGCTGGTGGGGTGGTGTGAGAGGCAGAAAAGGCCTTGACTCTGTGTAAGCACTGCTCAGCAATAGCTAAAATATCCCTGTGTTATCAACAGTGTTTCCAGCACAAATCCAAAACATAGCCCCATACTAGCTACTGTGAAGAAAATTAACTCTACCCCAGCCAAAACCAGCAGAGTAACTAATTCTCTTTTTTTTTTTCCCCTCATAGTTGCCCGAATTCAGAATTATGGTTTATAAGTCAGGAAACCTTATGACTTGAATGGTGAATAAGTGAATTCATGCGACAGATTAGTCTGGACAAAAGGAGGTTGAGCCCCTGTTTGTCATGTTTGTCATAATTCTTAATGAGCTCATGAAATAAAGTTTAAATTGCAGAGTACATAGTTCTGTAAAATTGAGAGATCCAAACAGACTGTGACAGCCCTCTGTGAGGACAGGCTGCCTCCCTGCAGGTGTTTAGAGAGGAACAGTGTGACCTTGTAGTTGTGCATGCACAGGGTGGGGTGACGGTGAGCGTCACCCTGATGATGCTGTCTCAGCTGTGTTTTGGCGATGTCATTTCAGAGGGCAATGCTCCCTGCCTGCTTTTAATTTTGTCACTGTGAAGGCATGTGATAAAACGATTAGCAAAGTTTTTAGAGGCTTTAGTTTTCCACTTTAAAGTCAAGGATATTAATACCCAAACAAAAGCAGTGGAGAAGAGTTCAGATAAATTTATTTCTTTATATTATGCAAATCCTGTAATGTTTGATTTGAGAAACTTTAAGTAGTTATATATCTCAGTGCTTTCACCTATGGCTTTAGGACTAACTGCACTAACCAATGCTCAGGTAACCAACCACTTAGTAATTATTCATGATACAAATGTTGTGTTACTACTATAATTTAAATGGTTAATGATATTGCATGGCTATATAATAGTCATGCTCAATAATAATGCCATCATAAATTATAAGGAACATTCCAAAATTGCTTCTCCCTTATTATTGAGTGAAATTGTTTAGTAAATTGGTAAGTACCATGCTTTAGTTTATTATCTATGATTAAATATGTATATATACACGCATACATGACCTTCTTATCAGAATGCATTATGAAACCATTTGAGGAAAAACTGTTAGTTTCCTATATGGCATGGTACAGTGTACACAACTGAATGCATCACAGAAAACAAACAGCTTCTTCTGAAGGATGTGTTGCTGCTCCTGAAAACCAACAGAACACTGGTAAACTTTAACAGGGCTCCTCTTTAATGCTGCCATTTTAACATGACTCAGTCACGCGCAATGTATTTATTTAGGACAGAAAGAATGAAGAGGAACATATACAATATGTAAATATATTTATATGTATATACACCGTTTATATTTCCTGTATGCACAAACACACTTAAAGCTCCCTCAAACTTCTTGTTCTTCATATTTAAGAGCCATTATTCACTAAAGAAAGCAGCAGCAGTTCTTGGAATTGGGACAGACAATGTAATTACAGTGAAATAAAAGGGAAGACATGCCATGCTTATCAAGAATATTTTGTTGCGCTTAACTTCTTCTGATACACTGTGCCTTTGGTTCTGTTTCCTAGCAGGAATCCCATTTTATAAAATGAACTCTGACTGTGTTGAACAAAATTCACTGTTCATAAAAACAGGGTTCAGTTTTACAAGTTGCTTTTTGTAGGTCTTTATTCAGGTCTTAGCCCATTCAGTTTAAGTAAAACGTGGCTGTTGTACCTGAGGAGAAAAATGAAGTAAAAATTATTGGACTCTCCTAGATATATTCCACAATCTCATTGTTTATTTGCCTCTAGGAGATGGTGCTCTTTAGTGTGAGTCAAGGTGGCAGAAAGTGTTTTGGGCAGAGAATGGGATTGGATGTTCTTGCCACCTTCTTCTGTGCAAAGAGCAATGTGTTGCTCAGCCATTTCAAGAAACATGGGGAAGAAAAAACGTGGGATAAGATAGATTCCTCCTTTCTTAACTCAGCCTTTCCAGGGGTGTGATAATTTTCCAGGTGCTCCTACCTGTAACATTTGTCTCCTTGGGGCAGTAGCAGCCCAGGAGCTTGGGGTGGGGTGGGAGGCCCTTGCTCATACCAGAGTGCCTACTTGGGGCACAGGTGGGAGTGCAAGAGACCTGCCTTTGCTTTCCAAATGAAAGGATTTGCCCAAAGGGATTTGGGTGCACTGGAACAGATGGTGGGGAACTGGCCTCTTAAGCTTGGGTAGCCTTGACTGGAGGTAGCCTTGGCTGGAGCCTATCTTCTTCTGAGATTCTGTCCAAGCACCCGCTACCATTTTCAGTCTGTCTGAATTACTTTCATTTTAGACCTCTACTGTTTTGTTTAGAAGGTTTTTTTTTCTTCTCACTGGAATGTGACCTGTCCTCTACATAAGGCTAGTGGAACAGGTGCAGTAGCAGTTTCAAGGAGAGGTTTACAGACATATTTCTTTTCTATTCATTGCTCTTGGAATATGCGCAGGGCTTTAGGGCACATCTCTTTAGTTCTGCTTCAGGCTTTTTCTTGTTAAAAAAATATTTAAGTTGCATTTCACTGAAGAAAAGAAAAAAAAAAAACACCCACACCACCTATTACTGAATTCTTCATTATTTCCTGGCATTGTCAAAATTGTAAACTGGGAGTCTTGGGGGGGGGGGGTGGAATCCTGCTCTCGTTACAAACTGTGTGATGTCCAGTGTGCTCTCAAATTCTGGTGAGAATCATCGTGAAACAAAATTGGGGGACAGGCTGAGGGGAGGTCTGTTTGTTTCTTAGATCTTACGTAATGGGTGAGAACCAACTGTTTGTGTTTAAACTTTGATACCTTTCTTCACGTTTTCTTCTCTGCTTAATGCAACATCTTGTCAACGCTACATGGAACTCAGTTTGTAGTACCTGTATTTAAAAAGCAACATTCCTTTCTCTGGCACTCTCTACTTCAAGGTTTATCCTCTTTTGCACAATCGGATTATTAACGTTGAGGCATTTAAGAGGGCAACTCCCACCACTCAACACACATACATGTCTTAGGTAGTTCTTGGATAAAAAGGGGCTGAGGAAGATGAACTTGGGAATCGGTTCTTCCTCTAGTGCTGTTTTTTATTTTTCTCAAGTTTTGATGATGACATGAAATTATGGCTGGTAAAATTTGCAGATGATATGAACTTAGTAGCATGGTAAATAATAAAGAACATAGTTAGAGTACTATGAATAGCTTTAGAAGTAGAATCTGGTGTCTGATTTCCTGTATATTTAGAGACTAATCAGAAGAATAAATGACATTATTCTCTTTGGGTTTTTTTCTCTCAATATTTGACACTGGGAAAATTATTCCAGCTGATTTGGAGGCTGAAACACTGAAAATCAAAAGACACGTTGTTGTTTTCACTCTCTTTTTTAATGTTAATGTGGAGTTGAATCCAACAATGCTATCTGAAATCTGGTAGCATTAACTCACATAAAATTGTCATTGATACTGATTGTAAAAGACAGAAC
>NW_008825075.1:4962487-4962871 GCF_000699105.1 Pygoscelis adeliae
ATGCCCCCCCCCCAGCAAATAATAAAATAGCTGAAAAACCTGTTTTTTGAAGAGAATGAGAACTGTCTGTTAATTTGTGTCAAATTCTGGCCTGCTGTTTCAGACAGTTTTCTCCAAATGGAGGAAAATTTGAAATGCTTTACTTTGATATACTTTTAAATGAAACATGTGGACTCTGTGTTGGCTCACAGCTAAGCTATTTTAAAAAGTAACTTAAAATTATTGTGGTACTTGATGCCTACATGTTTCATTTCAGGTTGATCTGAAATGGGGGCTTTTGTTATTGTTTAATTGTTTTTTACATTGCTGAAACACCTGCATACGTGTTTGGGGGGAGAGCCAAGAAAATGCAGAAAATGTTCTTCAGCTATATTCCCACCACAG
>NW_008825075.1:4962939-4969058 GCF_000699105.1 Pygoscelis adeliae
CTTAAGAGCTTGTGGTGTCTCTAGATAGCTTCTGAGTAAAAGTAATGGAAGTTTTCTGATGGATGACAATACTTGGGTTATGTTGTGTCATGAATATATAAGATTTTTTCACACACAGATAGAAGCAGTCCTATAGATAAAGTGCCATTACATTTTTGGTTTTTTTTTCTTTTTTGGAAGAGCACCCTTTTTTTCCAGTTCACCCTGAAATAGAATAGGAATTTAAGAAATGAGAAGAGATGGAATAGTAAAGAAGAATGTTGTTCATTATTAATTATAGAGATAAGTTCTGCCAGAGATATGAGGAAAGCATAATAGGTTTTCTGAAATGTTTTTGAGCTCATGTGGACTTGCAAAATCTTCTATCACTTTCAGGGTCACATCCCACTTTATCAGTGCCACTGCTGGTATCACCATTTATGGAACCTTTGATCCCCTTTCTGACATTGCTGACGTATGTGAGAAGCGTAAGCTCTGGATGCACGTGGATGTAAGGCTTTCTGGAAATAATGCTTGGCATTCTCAGAAGCTTAAAAACTGGAATCAGTTTTGTAGGCACAGCTTTTCTGAGATTATGAAATGAATGGTCTATTTGCCTGAATGAATGCTACTGGAAAAAAATACAGAAGGGGATATAAGCTTTCAGTATAGGTTGTGCTTGTTTACAAAAACGGTTGACTGCACTCATGCAGTAATATAGCACATACCACTTACAAGGTGGTTCTTCTTGCATCAGCTAAGCCAACTCCGAAAATTAAACACACTACCTGTGCAGCATATAATATTTGAGCTCCTGAGTTACTGTCTGTGTTCAGAGTTGTCATTTGGTTTACCCTCCTATTTCAGGATACTTGGCTTGTAACAAAGTAAGGTTGATTATGCTTCCTAAATAAAATTCTTAGCTCTGCTGTAAGTATGTGGGTGTAGGGGGGAAAGTGGCTAGCTTGGTTTTGGGGTTTTGCTGCTGTTGTGAAAAGGTATGAATAATTATGGTTTATGTCTTTAGCCAACTTCAGTATTGTGTTTACTAAATAGTCTGAATCTTTTTTTTTTCAGATTTTGAAGTTTATAGGAACTCTAGTCCATTAACCCCTCCTGAAAACTTCTAGATAGATGCTATAAATAGGCTTGCATGCCTAACAGTAGGACAACATTTTGAGGAAATGTTCAGTGTTGCACATAAAAACAGTTGAATGCTGATGTGCATAGCATTGATTTCTTCCATAGTACAATGACAGTATAATAGAAGTATAATGAACTTATTCCACTGAAATCACTGTGTCCTGTAAAGATACTCTAATTTCTGCAAAATATGAAGAGGGTGTCAGCCTAATTATGTAAGGAAAAATCGGAAACTTTGTTGTAAAGCTGCCTTGCTCTGATAGCTGCTGTTTGGTACTTCAGAGGTGGGAGCTCAAGATATTTGAAACGGATGATTACAGTGAATGAAGAATAGAGAATGAATACAGAGGCAAATTCTTTTCTTATATCCACATAACCCAACTATTTGTAGCTGAAGACCAAACTTACTTTCATATGCAATCATGTCTTCACTGAAAATAGTGAAATGCGGATTGACATAAAGGTGACAAGAATATAACCCTTGGTATTTTTGAGTTCTTGTTATGGTGCTAAATCCTGCTCATCTTACTGATGCATTAAACCATGTTGAAGCTAGTAGGACTATTTGTATACCTAGAAGTTGAATCAAATACAATCAGTTTATTTTCTGCTATAATAAACAACAGAATAGTATAGGAAATCACTGGAATAGTGCAGCCCTTTATAATATTTGTCATATGTCATCAATCTACTTTCTTTTTTAATATATTGGTTTTGTCCTCTAACTGTGCTGGGGGAAGAGGGTAAGCTGTAAGTTTCTTTTCCTCTCTGAGTTTCTTTCTGTATAATACTTGAATCATTCACTGAACAGTTTATATTCCTAAGATGAAATATTTAATGATGGTTAAAAATCCCTATTTTATTATGAGTGTAAGTCAGTCAATCATTTCATGCAGGCTGTATGGAGTGGTGGTCTGACGATGTCTAGGAAACATTCTTTTAAACTCAACGGCATTGAAAGGTGAGCACAAGAACATGTTGTTTTGGTTTTTTTTTCTTTCAGAGTAGATAATATTTTTTCTCTTGTCATTCTCACCATGTTGCTGCTGCTTTGAATCTCTCCCTGCTTTCTGTCACTATGCAATAACATTTGGCATCTAGGAAAAAACAAACACATGCTAATAACCCCTGCCCCAAAAACCCCAACCCAACAAAACCCAGCCAAAATCCCCCCCCGCAAACAAACAAACAAAAAAAACCACAGGAAAAAAAATCAATCCTGGCCCCCTTAAAAAAACATCCTAGCCTCTCTCTTTGATTTCTTTGCCCTCTCGCTGTATTAAACTTTTCTTGAACGTATTTCCTTTTCCTGCCACAAGTGTTATAGCTTCATCAAACTCTTGCTTCTGCTTAAAATATCCCACAATAACATATTTCTTCATCAACCATTGGCCCTTTTTTTCCTTTAATTTTCTTCTTGGAAGTGCTTTCCTCTTAAAGATGATGTCTCCCAATTTCTGTACCCTGATTTGTTATCCTATGTCCCTGACCTAGAACTGCAAGCCTTTTCAGAGTGTATTTATACTGTAGACCACAGTGCTGTGTGGGTATATGCAAGTAGTTTAAATCCCAGAATTGGGGCAAATTAGCCCATAGTGCTGCTGTGAAGGTATGTTGGTTTTACTGTCAGTCTAATCTAGGGAGTCTATACTGTACTGTGGTGAACAGCATAGCTATAACATATGGCACAAATTATGTGCTATGCAAACTGGTGGTCATACATAACTATTTAATAAGCATCTATCTGCATGGGAACAATTTGGAGTACTTAAGAGATGCAGCCTTTAACATCTGGATAGTGCTTTACATTGCATTTGATCTCTACGGCCCATTCTGTTATTCTGTTATATCCACACAAGCTGATGGGGGCTTCGCTTCAGTGTTCAGCCTTCCTCATTTGTGGAAAGGTAACACAAGTGGGCCCACTTTTCTATCACAATGCACTTTGGGTGACTCCTGTGAGGAAGCTTGAGGTCCCGTTAATGCTAGAAGCATGAAAGCTGGCTTACCGCTCAGACAGAAGCATCAGTTCTTTAACTACTTCTTTCTTTGGAGCTTACTGATAGCTTGTATAGCCAACCTTATCCTCTGCTGTAGAGCTTATATCTCTGAGGTTTCCTGCTCCAGAACCATTACATGGTCAAGAGGAGAGGCTTTCCTATTCAGCTGGTGTCAAATGAGTAAAGAAACATGTTCCTAGGAGCCTCCTTGAGATGCTACCCTACAGGTACACTCTGTAGAGGAGAGGTGTGCCAGGACAGTGATCAGGTCCACTTCTCAACAGTTTCAAAAAGTCAGAGAGGGCTCAAGAAGAGCATAAAATGGATGCATGTATTTTACAGATTCTTAGACACACAAGAAAAGCATTATTTTGTTAGCAAGCACCTAAAAAGTAATGCAATGTCTTTGAGCCCACTTCTGGATTTCAGAAAACTCCCCTCAGAAAGGAGCAAATAGTTCTGCAAGGTTGTTTAAGCCAAGCTTACATTCACTTATGCATTTATAAATTTAAAGATTTAAAACTGGAAGGCAGAATTATCAGGTTTACATGCTACAGTATCTGATTTGGGATTCTTCCAACAAACCCAGACTTCTTTTTTTAAGCTGTTGCAAATACTTGGAAGTACACTGAATGAAAAGATTTGAGAGGGGTTGTATCAGATCCCAGGGTTAGTTGTTATTCTAAGTATTGTCTCTTTGTATAAATTGGAAGAGCAGACTATCTGCTTCTCTCATCTTTTCATTGAATTACCTATGGAAGCTGCCATTTTTTTAACAGCAAAGCTTGCTTGCCAAACTAATGCCTTGCAAACAGAATATACCATAGTAAAAGTTAAATCATCCTTTGTGCTGCTAGGTACCTTAGTACAGTATGTGGAGTTCAGTGTGTCTGAGAGTTTTATTTGCAGGAGAAGTCAGCATGCAGTAGAGAAAGGTGTAAATTTATAGCACGTTAGTTACTGCTGTTTCCTTATACAAGTAGTTCCTCAAATACTCAGCATGGGGTAGCTTTCAAAATGCAGCAACCAACCTGTCATGGAGATGCTTGGAGCCCACACAGGGAATGTAGCATTATTTTATAGCCTAGCTAAGCGCTCACTAATTTTCTCATGTAGACAAGCCACAGGATAATGTTGCAGTAGGTGCATTAATTATCTGTAGGGGTTTATAGTCTTTAACCTTGACATTAAATGGCAGATACACTCAGCTTACCTATGAGATACTACTATGAAAAGTTAACAGGTTTGCTTATTTGGTGGTTAGGTTTACCAAGGTCTGTGCTGTCATCCTTCATCACAGGAGCAACAGGAAAGGTATTGTCTTAGAGATAAAATTAAATGCATGAAAAACACATTTGGGGACTGATCACTTTTCACATCACATGATGCTTCCTCACATGTTTGATTGGCTGTTAATTTTCATGGGTTTAAGCTGGAAAGATCCTCTTACTGCTTCATTAAGCTTTATTTCTCTTCAGTTTATGTAGGTGTGGCTTTGAGCAAGGAAGGAGAGAATTTTTTAGTCCTGCTTATTTTCTTTCAAACTCCAGTTAGAAAGAAAAAAATGTTTTTTCCTAAAGAGCTATTTGCACACATATCATTACAAAGTGACCATTATATTGTTTTACTAGGATCTTCTACAATCATGTAACCAGATGCATGCAGGCTATCTGTTCCAGCCTGTTTCCAGTCCATGACAGTAGGAAAGGACTCTGAAAATACAGATTTATTCCAGAAACTTGACACATTTTCTTCACTGTTTCAGACTGAAACATATTTGAAATTAAAGACAAAAGTAAACTTTAAATTGGAGTACAGCAGGAAATATTAAGAAACACATTTTATTACGAGTCCCATTCGAGTTAGAAATTATATGACTTTGGGGTTCATCTCCCTTCTCCAGAGTTATTTGAATTAAGCGTCCTGTTTAAACTAAAGCCTGTAGGTTCCCTATCCCCCTAATGGTGAAGCTAAACATGCTGCTAAATATTCAGCAAGTATCCTTTCTTTAACAGGTCTCTGATGGCTCAGATATCCTAAAGCAGTTTAAAGTACAACTCAAACTTGTAAGTGGCAAAGGACAGGTGAATTGAGTTCAAAAGCATAGGTCACGGTATTGAAATCCTGTTTTGGTGTGGGACCCTTCAGCAGCTAAAAAGCTTTACAACATTCATCCAGGGTAAACATGCTTTTTAAAGCATGGAGAAAAGGGCAGCTGTATTCATTTCTCAAAATCACTGCTGTAAGTGTTGTAAGGAAAGCTATGCTGATGGAGAGTGCTTTGGAAAGAGAACAACTGCAAATAGCATGTAGACGTATAGCAAGAATTAAAATTATCTTTTGTCCATTATCAAAATCAAGCTTTCAGGGGCTTAAGAGAAAATAATAACTTATTGCCTATTGGTTTTTTAATTTTTGTTTGCTTCTACATTGAAGTTTTACTGAAAAGATGGGATGCATTTCCTGTCATTATAAAAGTCAACATGTCACCCAAAAGGCTCTTCATGCATTGCTTTTGTCCTTTCCAAACTAGAAATGTTTTGGAGGGGGGAAGAGGGGGGAACTGGAGGCAGCAGCATATGTTCAGTTTCATTGCTGGTCCAGATCTGTAAACAGAGGAGGTGCACCTATCAACTGCCTACTGAATGAATGCTCTTGGTGACTTTTGTAATAGAATAATATCACTCGTTAATTGACTTACTGCTGACTGGCATCCTATGACTGTGACAGGCATGTGAACTTGCAGGTTCTCAGAGGAATCCGGACTCTTTTGCATATTAATGCTCTTTAAAACCTGTATTGCCATTTCAAGCAGCTCCAGTGCCTGCACGATCCGCAGCGGAGCGCTCCAGCGCGGTGCACAGGGGGGTTTCCTGAACCAGGGAAGCCTCAGGGGAGCAGAGAGACCTGCCAGGAGCCCGCAGCTCATGCGGCAGCGGCTGATGAGACCCGGGCAGGGCCAGGAGCAACCGCGGGCAAGCCCCACCGACCTGTCTA
>NW_008825075.1:4972521-5047170 GCF_000699105.1 Pygoscelis adeliae
TCTCACTCCCTGCGCCTTTGCTTTTTGCGGGTTTTGCCACGGTTTTGCCGCTTCAGGAAGGGTCCCCCGGCGCGATCCTCCGCTTCGGAGCCCTTCGCCTCGGTGGCTTCGATCTGGGGGTTTGGGCTGATGGCAAGTTGAATATGAGTCAACAGTGTGCCCTGGCAGCCGAAAGGGCCAACCGTGTCCTGGGGTGCATCAAGCAAAGCATAGCTAGTCGGTCGTGGGAGGTGATTGTCCTACTCTACACCACACTGGTGCGGCCCCACCTTGAGTACTGTGTGGAGTTTTGGGCGCCTCAATAGAAGAAGGACATCAACCTATTAGAGTGTGTCCAGAGGAGGGTGACCAAGATGGTGAAAGGTCTCGAGGGCAAGACTTAGGAGGAGCAGCTGAGGTCACTTGGTTTGTTGGCTGAGGGGTGACCTCATCGCAGTCTACAACTTCCTCAAGGGGGGGCAGTGGAGGGGGAGGTGCTGATCTCCTCTCTCTGGTGACCAGAGATAGGACACGAGGAAATGGAATGAAGCTGCATCAGGGAAGTTCAGATGGGACATGAGGAAAAGGTTCTTCACTGAGAGGGTGGTCGGTCACTGGAACAGGCTCCCCAGGGAAGTGGTCACGGCACCAATCCTGTCAGAGTTCAAGGAGCATCTGGACGATGCTCTTAGTCATATGATTTAGTTTTAGGTAGTCCTGCGAGGAGGAGGGAGTTGAACTCGACGATCCTTATGGGTCCCTTCCAACTTGAGATATCCTAAGATTCCATGATCTAAGGCTGTTTAGTGCAATAGCTCTCCACCGATGGTGATCAGTATTTGATATTCAGAGAAACGTCCAAAGAAATCTTGAATTTTCTGGTCATGGCTTAATTTCCCCTCAAGCAATTAAAAATCTAATGACTGTTTTGGTTTTGATCCCAACCACTTGCCCCAGCCCATGAACAGCTGGGACAATTTGCATGACTGCACCTTCACAGCGATGACTGAATACCGCAGGCAACGTTTTCTGTGCGAGAACTGCATTTGAACTTGATAGCTGGGCTTTCATAAGACTATTGTTAATTATTACTAAAGAATCAGCTTGAGATATTCTTGAGATAACTTGAGATATTCTTGAGATAACTTGAGTTATTCTATGATTTCTTCCTACCTTCCATATAAGATCATTACACGCTTCTATTTGTGTAGCCTTGTTTTCCAAACATGTCCAGCCTTTAAAGCTTAAAACATCTTGTCCCTTTCCTTGAGAGGGTGCTGCCAATTTTCCTGTTCCAAATAGATATGGAATTTTAGTTTTATTTAGAATACGGTAGCCACTTCTTTGAGTTAGATAAACAAAATTATGTCCCGTATGAAATAGTGTATGCTGCATAGAAGGCTGACGTTGTAAACATAGGATATAAAATGTGCACACTCTTTTTTTGGAATTTAGTCACAAACAACAATGACAAGAACCAATGCTTATTCCAGAAATGGCATTATTTCATAACAGTTTCTTACTTTTATAAAGCTATTGTTGGCATATTCTAGACTGGTATATTCTGCACAACACAAAGTTATCAGGTTAGCATAACCTATAATTTTCTATGATCATGTTTATCTCTATGTAATATATAGTGAATGACTATCATTGCCATGACCAGTTCTCTAAATTTGTTGATGTTCAACAGGGAACATCAGGCTTTGAGACTCTTACCAACAGATTCCTTGAACTTGCTGAGTATCTCTACAAGGAACTGAGTTCAAGAGAAAACTTTGGGCTTGTATGTGATGATGATGTAACTATGGATGAACGGAATATCTTTCTGATCTCTGCTCTCTACATATTGTCTTCTGTTTCTCACATACTCAATATGCTTTGCTAATGTAACATTGTACTTCTGTTTTGTTATTTCTCCTTTGTTTAATTGAAGCAGGCATTTTCCAGATAAGCATCATAGTGTACTGTTGAGAGTTCTTATTGTAAGAGTATTACTTGAAGAAACAAAGCATTTTTAACCCTTCTTCCTCTTATTCACCAAACACTGCTGGTGTTGCAACTAAGGGTAGCAAATGAGATTAGAATATTTTTAGTGCTCAGCTGGAATTGCTGGTAATTGGCTGGGGACAGTTAAGGTACTGATCCTGCAAGATGTTGACTAAAACCTACCATTATTCTGTCAAAGCAGGAAAAAAATCCGATTATTTCATAGTGTTGTGCTTATTTGTAATAGTTTCAACTGGAGAGCAGGAAGGTGCAAGGATTATTATGTTTAGACATTATTTTCATAATGTCAAGGTAGTTTGAAAAGGTAAAATAAATTCCTTTTGTGTTTTGATTTTTTTTGCCACTGTTTATATAGCAATATATGCTTAAAATGTAGCAGTTGGGATTACTGAAGCAAAACACTTCCATTTAACCCTAGCAATTTTTTCTACTATTTTCATTATAGGTGAAATTTAGAAATATGGCCTTGTTCTTGTTGCTGTTCTGAATAATTTGTTTTTAAAATGGTAGTATTTCAAAATGGCATCATTGCATGTGTGGTGGAGATTCAGACTGTTTTCTGTGTGGCATTGTGCTCTCAGGTCCATGTAATGACAGAACAGCTCAACAGTTTAACGTTAAACATCTGCTTTAATTTTCTGCTTTATAAGGACCAGAGTACTCAGCATTTTCCAGGGAAAAGTTCTAATAAATGTGGATTTCTGTAGAAAGCAAGCATGATGAGGAGGGTAACAAGTAGTATTGACTTGCAGTAATTATCAGCCTTGGTCAGAACAATAGTTCTCTAGATACAGGTTAGAATTCCTGGAGAATGCAAGTTACTTGGAGTACAAATCATGCAGGTACTGCTCAATATATGTCAAGTCCGCTGACTTCAGACCAAAGAGCAGGAGGGGTTTCTGATGTGATTTGGGATTTCCTAAGCAGAGAAATAAACTTATTTTATTTTTGAAGCCTGAACTCACCAATGTGTGCTCCTGGTACATCCCACCAAGTCTGCAAGGAAGGCCAAGTGAACCAGAAGTGGGTAAATTACTTCATCAGGTAACGTTTCTAACATTATTCAATCAATCTGGAGGTTACTAAGGCATTTAGCAGTAATTCTCAATAGTCTAATCTCTTTTGTTTATTTGAGTGTAACCAGGATGCAAACATTTGACTGATGTGCAAAGAACAAGTGTCAGAAGTAGAACTGGACACATCCAAAGACAAATGAAATAAAACCTCACACATGTATATTACAAAGAAAATAATAAGATATTTTTGGAAGTGTTTGTGATAGTGGAGAGGTTTGAATTAATACCACAGGAGTGACAGAATTCTGAATGTATGTTATACCAACAATAAAGAAATCATGATGTATTAATACAACTACAGTCCACTCTGACTTTCACCCTGTGTTGCAGCCTGAATGACCCAGCCCTGCTGAGTCTCTGCCACTATCCTTACTCCCAGGGCGGGAAAGATGCCTGAATGAGTTTTTCCCCCTGCAGTGGGCTGCAAGTGAGGGACTAAAGGCAATTTATGATCACTTTCTGTGGTGTTTTGATGGAGTCAGGAGGGGAGTGGAAGGAAGTACATAGCTTCTGCATTCGTGGGATCAGCAGGGGGCTGCAGGACCAGGCAGAGAAGCAGGGGAGAAAGGACTGTACTGGAATAGGTGATCCCTTACTGCAGTGGGGTAGGATAGCATCCTTATGACTGTAGTGCCTCCCTTGTTTGTTTAGCCATTATGAAAACTTCTTGGGGTTTGGAACTGTCTGATAAGAAAACAAACAGTAATCTAACTAGTCATAGAGCTCTAATATTAAAGTATGACTACTGAAAGCATTAGTCGCATCAAATACTCATCAGATAATCCCCAGAATGAAACACTTGCATTAATCCTTTATCAAATGATTTCAAATCCAGGGGCTTACTGTCTGTCTTTGTTTTGAATTTACTTCCCCCCCGTTTCTTCAGACAGCATTCTTTCTGGCTTCAGTAAAGGCCATATGACACTTGAAACTATACAGTCAAAATAATGCATTGTTCTCTTCCTCCTGACAAATTCTTTCTTCAGTCAGACACACCGCTGTGAAATGTTCTGATCTGGGTTGAACAGCATGCTAGCTTATATTGCAAAGTCAGGTAGAGAGCAGAGGGAGAAAGCAGCTTTGCTCTTTTTTGTTTTTTTCTTCAGAAAGGCTATTAACCACACTCATTCCCATCTTGTATGCAGATTGCTTCCAAGATCAAAGCACAAGTGACAGAAGCAGCAATGACAATGGTTAGCTACAAGCCACAAGGTGAAAAAGCCAATTTTTACAGAATGGTTTTCTCCAATCCAGCTACCAGGAAAACAGATGTTGAATTCCTTCAAGAAATTGAAAGACTTGGCAAAAATTTGTGATAATTAATCTCTTAACTTTATGAGGTACCTAAATAAAGCAGAATTTTCCTACTTTGTATTAGCTGAACATGGTATTAATAATTCTAAGGCTGGAAATAAACTGTCATCATTGGTATGCACTAGAAGAAGCACAGAGGTTTTCACAGCACTCAGCTCATAAATGATTTTTTTTACTACTTCACAAAGCCTGATATTCATTGTATGATGCTTCCTCAACTGAGGGGTGTTTTTCGCTATTTTGCAGGGGTGTCTGAACGAACTTTAATTCTTGTGAATTTGTGTAAATTCTACCTTCTCTTTGGGGCTGATATTTACTTTCGTGTTTGATTTGGATCCAGTAGCAGGAACTGAGTGCTATAAAAATAGCACTCCCTCTTTCATCAGCAAAGTGAGTAGAATAGAAAGTCATAGCTTGAGAGACCTTTACTTGCAGCTTTCTTCCTTACAGTCAAGCTGAAATTTTGAAGCTATGTTTGGCCATCTGATTGTTTTAGAGTGCTCTTGTTTGCTTTCTGCTGCACTGCATCATGTCTTTGTAGGAAACGTTGCATCTCTTTGTTTGAATACTTCAGTTCTGCTATGTTTTGTGATATACTCAATCTGTGTTTTGCTCTCATCTGCAATTTATGTCTGCAACACTAGCTGAGTCTTGTAACTTGTATGTCTGTGTTCCAGCATAAGAAGGCTTAAGACTTCCCTCCATGGTTATTCAAATGATGTTTGTTTTTTTTCCAGTGGGTCCCCGCTCTATCTACTATGTAGGTGAGCAAAGGTATGTCAGTTTAAAACCGCTAAGGGGCAGGGAGGGACTCACTGCACAGGAAGTAGAGAGATTGCCTTTCTTTTTATGTAGCATTAGAAATGTCTCAGAGCTTATGTTGAGTTTCATGTCCACTTTTGGGTATTTCTTTTCAAGAAAGATGTGGGTGACCTGGAGGCAAATTAGTGAAGGCCTGAGAATAGTTAGAAATCTTGGACACATGACTTACCAGAAAACATTGAAATAATTTGAGTTCTTTAGGAAAAAGAAAACTGGAAAGAGGCATCATGATGATCTTGAAATAACTAAAAAGCTTCTGCAAAAAAGAAGCAAAGTATATTCCCTTCATATTCATGGTGGATAGGACAAAAAATAATAGGCTTATACTTCAGTCAAGGAGGTTTTGGGTTCAAAATTAAGCAGCTTCCTGATGGTAGGCTTAACGAAGTACTAGAAGAGGTTAGTTTATAAAGAAACAGAATCGTCATTTGCCATTTAAGGTTTTTAAAAACAGTTTAGCTAATATTTTCCAGTAATTATGTAGCTCTACTTGATCTTGTCCAGGGGTGAGCAAGCGCATTAGAATATGTGCAGACCTAGAAGTAACTTGGAAATGGTATCTAAAAATGAAATTGCCCCCACCCACTGTACATATAAAGTGGTGTGTGATTAGATCAGTTAAGATCAGTGTGTGTATTCTGATTCCAGCAATTACTGGAAGAATTACTATAAAATATACTATAGAAGGATATCTTGCACTTTTCCAATATGCAGACTAATTGACCTAAAATGGGTGTTCTCCTAATTTTTGTAAGTTGTTACAGTTGAAGCAAATTGAGTCCAATTCATTGTACGAGGCAATAAGATTGAATTAGATAATTTCTAAAGGGTTTTTTTTCCTCCTATTTAAGTATTTTCCCATTGTAATGGTTTAACGTCTACATAAGTTTGCATTATAGTAAATTACTCTTTTCTCTGAGCCTTCAGCATTTCATGTACACATAGACAAAAGAGAATCTAATAAATGATGAAGCACATCAGAAAAATCACATCTGTATCTGAAATCTTTGTGCATCTCAGAATTTCACACTTTAGTTCATTAAACAAAAAATGTAAAAGCAGTGGACTGCAATAACAAGGTTTTTTTGTGGTATGTGCTATCTGCTGCGACTTTGCTATGGCAAAATAGAAAATGGGGGTAGACAAAACTGTCCACATGAATGCCAAAAGAGACTACGGCAGCAAGTGGTGACTATTGGCTCCTCGTTTTCCCTGCACCATTGAAAAAGAAGAGATGAAGCCTCTTCTGAGAAATTCAGAAACTGTAGCAGCTGGGAGGGCTGCTGTGACTCCTCTTTCAGCCCAAGGACCATCACCAGGAATGGGATTGCTGAATGATTCCAATCTCTTAACAGGAGGAGTCACAGCAGCCCTCAAGTTTTGTAATTTAAACTGTGTCTGCAAGCCACATATCATGCATGTACCACTACTGAAGAGGATGGTGAGTAACAGTCCTGCCCACAGCAGCCTCAAGCCCTCAAGCCACACAGTTTTCTCAAGTGGGAGAAGCAGAGACTTGTTTATCTGCCAATAGCTATCTGGGCATTACTGAACATGTATCACACTTCTAGCACTAGTGCATAAAGCTCCTTTGAAAATTTGTGTCCATAATGTTTAGCAAATTGAAACAACAATCTTTGGAACTCTCTCTTTATTTTCAACTGGGCAAAATTCATTATGGTGACAGGAGCAGTAGCAGGTGCTTTAATTTCTTTCTTGCTTTTCCAATTATTTTCCAGGATAACTGTGACACCAGTGCTTTGCTGCCCTTGAGAACCTAGCCTCCTTCAGGTGCACTCACTGTTCATTCCTAGTCTCTCCTCAAAATATCTTCTGCAAAACTTAGAAATGTTAGCTGTCTTTTATATAACACAAAGTTATCTGCCAGGAAAACTTTCTTTCCTCTCTTTCTCTCGCAATGTATATCCAAATATTTCTCCTCAAGTTCACGTTTCACTGCTGCAGGCTCATCTGAGAAGAATGTAGCAGCAGTGCTGTAGGGCAGTTTGTGTATTTCCAATATTGCCCCACTGAAGAGTTGCAAAGCATTGTCATTTCCCATGACACTTGGCAGAAAGGTATCGGAGTACAGCTCTTTTTGTTGTAGAATGATACAGCTGTTGGATTGCTTCATTAAGTCTCCTTGTAAGTATTAAAGTTACTAGGGTTGCCATTGTTTCTTTTTGGACTGTTACTCACCATCCTCTTAAGTAGTGGTACATGCATGATATGCAGCTTGCAGACACAGTTTAAATTACAAAATTTGTGTTGTAAACAAAAAACAGTAGAACTGAATGATAGAAATTAACGCTAACAGAATTGTGACCTGGAATGACCCACTTCATTCCCTGACATTGTTGTAACTATACTCTTCAAATAAGCTTTCCAGGCTCATTTTAATTTACTCCATCAATACAGTTTCAACTACATCCTTTGGAACATGATACCAGCATGATACGGTTCTCACTCCTTAGGTGCTTTTTTTCCTGATCTTCTTCCTGTGATTGGTACAACTCCTAGTACTGCCTCTACCTTCTTTTTATTAACCTAGTTACTTATGCTTTAACAGCAAGAGAGTAAATTCAATTTACTGAAATAAACATAGAAAACAAACCTTGTGTTTTAACAGCTAAATTAATTTAGATTCTTAATAGGAGGTGTCTGAAAGATCAAGGGGACAGATCACCCAGGGCCTGAAAAAAAACTTATCATATCTCTTACAGGCCTACAAACAGTAAAATATTTTTAAACTGGTTTCCAAGTAAAGGCTTGGGTTTTCCTTTGCTGTTAAGTCCATGATTCTCTTAACTTGGATAGATTTCCCAGCAAAATGTTGTTTCTTGTTAAAGAGGTAAAAGGTCTTTAAGGGGTCATTGCAATTTCTACAGGACCACTTGCTGGTTAATATGTGCATTTAGAATACAAAGGAAAATACTATTTGTATTGTGTGGGTTAGTGACAGTGATGAAAGACCAGTGGGGTTCTTTTAAGACTGTTGACCCTTTTATAAAAATGTGTAATGATTTGTGAAAATTGTATCAAAGGGTAATACTAAGCAGTCTTTCTAGCAGACTCTCATCTGTCATTCTTAAGCACCAGTGAAAACCTTGTTTAGTATCTTGCTTTCAATCTGAATGTCCATCTGCTTTTTAAAGGATGTTGATGTAGATGGTTCTGGTCCTGCTCTGAAGCCTGCCAGGCTATGCCTCTCTCTCACACTGAAGTTGTTCAAACTGCAGTAGTGAACAGTAAAAGGGAAAGAAGAGAGACTTTACAGCCCTACGGCAATTTTAAATACAGCTTGCATAGAGAATTGTATGGGCTTTAAATGTCGGTTGTATCTTGACCCAGCTTCATCTCTGTCAGGATGCTATCAGCTTCCCTTCTCTTTCAGCAGTTTGCATCTCCCCCTCAGCACCACTGTTTCCATCCCTCTCTGTCCCCAGTTTCTGTCCTTTCTTTCCCACCTCTTCCATCTAAACCATGTGTCTGTGCTTCAGTTAAACCCCAGAGCCCCTCTTTTTGCCCTCAGGGAAGGCAGACCTAGGCTTTCACAAGGTGATCTCCTGTCAGGCACCCTCATGGTCCGGGAGGAGGTTGCCATATTGAAGGGTGTTGGTTTTACTGTGCAAAGTGCAGCAACACAAAAGAGATGTAGTGGGAGTCACCCCAAAACCCAGTAGCCAATGACAGAGCTGCATGAGCAGGACAGTGGAGACCACTCTTGGAGTAGTAGCTTTAGGGGCTTGACCCTCATCTGGTTCTCCAGTGTATCCACACTCCTGCTCATGTACCGTAGGTGTTGGGCTACTAACACTCCTGGGGTAGCTCTGCATAGCACAGGGTCTTTCTCCAGACCCAAGATATCTTTCTGGTTGTTAAAATTTCTGAGAGGAAATCTAGCTCATTAGAATAACTCCTGACCAACTCAGCTCAGGTCTGCCAAACACTTACATTTAGCTGGATAAAGAGCTAGCACCAAGCCAGAAAGCAACTGGACGTCCTTGGAGGGAAGTCTCCTGCAAGAGTTAGTCTGCTCAGGGAGACATTAATCCTGACTATTTATTCTCTTTGTTATAACAGCATCCAGTAAATCCAACAGGAATTGAGGCTGTGTTGGCCAGAGCAGCTAGCAGTTGAAACAACTACAGTAAAAAGTGTCAGGAGAAATGGGGATGCAAAAAGCAAAGTAATAGAAGTAAGTCAGGCCGTTGGTCAGAAGAAAACAGACTTTAAGCAGAGAAATTATTTCGGTAGTTACCCAACTGGCTAGTCCACAGGCGAGGCAGAAGAATAACCCTCTTCCGACCATGGCCAAATTCTTTAAACTCCTGCCAATGTGACCCTGTTACTTTGGCTCTTTAATAATCTGATTGATAACCATCTGATTATGGCCGTTGGCAGAAGGCTGCAGTGCACATAAGTATGTTATGCTGTGTGCAGACTTCTAATCTAGGCAGAGAAAAAGAGATGCCACTGAAGACTGATGTCAGGCTTCAGTACAGTCATATTCCATCACACCCATTCATGATGCCTCAGAAATATGTGAGAAGTGGGGCCACGTGCCTTACATGTGTATGCTCAGCATTTGCTTCCATGCAATATACAAAGATCACTAGAACTGCTGGCAAACAGTAAAGTTTTGCCTGGGAACACTGGTATGAAGGGAGGTATGAGAATTTCTTTATTTAAAAAATAAAATAAAATTAAAGAGCGTGTGGATTCATGAGAGGCAGGGCCTGCTTGGCCCACCTGATCTCCTTCTATGACCAGGTGACCCGCCTAGTGGACGAGGGAAAGGCTGTGGATGTGGTCTACCGGGACTTCAGTAAGGCCTTTGCCACCGTCTCCCACAGCATTCTCCCAGAGAAGCTGGCGGCTCACGTCTTAGACAGGTGTACTCTTTGCTGGGTCAAAAACTGGCTGGACAGCTGGGCCCAGAGAGTTGTGGTGAATGGAGTTCAATCCAGTTGGCGGCCGGTCACGAGCGGTGTTCCCCAGGGCTCAGTTTTGGGACCGGTCTTGTTCAATATCTTTATCAATGATCTGGACGAGGGGATCGAGTGCACCCTCAGTAAGTTTGCAGACGACACCAAGTTGGGCAGCAGTGTTGATCTGCTCGAGGGTAGGAAGGCTCTGCAGAGGGACCTGGACAGGCTGGATCGATGGGCCAAGGCCAACTGTATGAGATTCAACAAGGCCAAGTGCCGGGTCCTGCACTTCGGCCACAACAACCCCATGCAGCACTACAGGCTTGGGGAAGAGTGGCTGGAAAGCTGCCTGGCGGAAAAGGACCTGGGAGTGTTGGTCGACAGCCGGCTGAACATGAGCCGCCAGGTTGCCCAGGCGGCCAAGAAGGCCAATGGCATCCTGGCCTGTATCAGAAATAGTGTGGCCAGCAGGAGCAGGGAAGTGATCGTGCCCCTGTACTCGGCACTGGTGAGGCCGCGCCTCGAATACTGTGTTCAGTTTTGGGCCCCTCACTACAAGAAGGATGTTGAGATGTTGGAACGTGTCCAGAGAAGGGCAACGAGGCTGGTGAAGGGTCTGGAGAACAAGTCTTATGAGGAGCGGCTGAGGGGGCTGGGGGTGTTTAGCCTGGAGAAAAGGAGGCTGAGGGGAGACCTCATTGCTCTCTACAACTACCTGAAAGGAGGCTGTAGCGAGGTGGGTGTTGGTCTCTTCTCCCAAGTAACTGGCGATAGGACGAGAGGAAATGGCCTCAAGTTGCGCCAGGGGAGGATTAGATTGGATGTGAGGAAAAATGTCTTTACTGAAAGCGTGGTTAAACATTGGAAGAGGCTGCCCAGGGAAGTAGTTGAGTCACCATCCTGGAGGGATTTAAAAGATGTGTAGATGAGGCGCTTAGGGACATGGTTTAGTGGGCATGGTGGTGTTGGGTTGATGGTTGTACTCGATGATCTTAGAGGTCTTTTCCAACCTTAATGATTCTATGATTCTATGAAAGAAAATGTGCTAAGAATGTCTGTAAATCCCAGAAATTTCTTCTAGATGTTTGATTTCTGGTTTAAAAAAACATTTCTTATGTAAAACCTGTTTTATTAGTCAATGTTTTTGCCCTTTGGTTAGTCACTGCAGATCAGGCTGACCGCTAGCTTTCAGTCTTTCCTGATTTGCAATGAATTGAAATAATCAGAGGTTTTCTTCTGCTGCTAACCACCTTTCCATTTGTTTTGTTTTGGCTTTGTAACTGATATTTTTTCTTTCTGATTTAAGTGTTCTTTTGTATTCTGTCCTTGAAAAGCTTTTTAATGCTGTTAGGCCCTCCCCATACTCTAAGTCTGAGACTCTTCTGAAGAAATTTAGTCACCAGTGTTTGGTACCCTGGAATACACAAGACAAAATTAGCCATTCAAAAAACTACTCAATGAACCCTGTCATCAGCGTAGGGGATTTTATTACCGTGTATCATTAAGATGTGAGAAAAGCTGGCAAACCATTACATTATTACTTGAATTAGCATCCAAGTAGATTTCATTTGCTCCTAAATGCCAATTGTAAAACAAAAAGTGGATTCCTCTTTCTTTCTGCCTGTAACTAGGCTCATTAATTTCAGCAGGGTAGGACTAAGGAATGGCCGTTTCAAAGGAATGATACATGCTGTTAAAAACATGTGAAAGGTTTTGTCTGCACACTGGGAGTCTTAACATAATTCTTCTTTTTGGCCATTTATGTGAAATGTTACAATGCTACTTTTGAGCAAACTAATACAAGCTCTTCTGTAGTTCAGTGCATCAAATAAATTTTTTTTTCCCAAAAGCCTGCATTTTCAGTAATATAATAAATTTACAGTATGATTTTCTCCTCAGTTAAATTATTCTAACAATAAAATTCTGAACATCTGACTTAAAATGCATATTTCAATTTTAAAAAAAATTGGAATTAAGCTATTTGCAGAGTACATGCTATGACCGAGATGAATAGAGACACTTTTGTGCTCAAACACCAAAAGTGGTCATAAAAGTAGGTTTCAGCTCCAATTTCAAAAGTAAGTGATAGCTTTGGGTACTTCCACTTTTGAAGGTGTTGGAAGCTTGGGGGCCTTTCTGGCAATGGGGTGTAGGAATCCTAGTTGCTGAAGTAATTCTGAAAATCACACATATTGTCACTAGTCAAAAAAACAACCAACCAAACAAACAAAAAAACACCTTAAAGAAATAGTAAGTATTACTTGGAATTTTAATCTAGGAATACAGTTCTCACTGGTATTGCAGAAGTGTTTAAGGAACAATTTCCAGTGAGTGGTTTAATTTTTCTGGCTTGTTCATCAGTAACAGAGTTCTGTGTTTTCACACTGTTGACCTAACTACTTGTGTCCTGGTTTCAGCAGGGATAGAGTTAATTTCCTTCCTAGTAGCTGGTACAGTGCTGTGTTGTGGATTTAGGATGAGAACAAAGTTGATAAAGCACCGATGTTTTAGTTGTTGCTAAGTGGTGCTTACACTAGCCAAGGACTTTTCAGTTTTCCATGCTCTACCGACTGAGAAGGCTGGAGGTGCACAAGGATCTGGGAGGGGGCACAGCCAAACTGGCTAAAGGGACATTCCATACCATGTGATGTCATGCTCAGTACATCAACTGGGGAAAGCTGGCCGGGGGGGGGCCGCTGCTCAGGGACTGGCTGGGCATCAGTCAGTGGGTGGTGAGCAATTGTACTGTGCATCACTTGCTTTGTGTATTGTTATTATTATTATTTTATTTTATTTCAATTATTAAACTGTTTTTATCTCAACCCACGAGTTTTTCTCACTTGTGCTCTTCCAATTCTCTCCCCCATCCCACCAGGTGTTGGGGGAGTGAGTGAGCAGCTGTGTAGTGCTCAGTTGCCAACTGAGGTTAAACGACGACAACCTGATAGTAATTAAACTAGTCTACATAGCAGTCTCTAAGATGTTACAATAGTACTCTCAGAGGCTGAAACAAGGCAGTTCTGGAATAAAATTATAACTGACATAAAACGTTAATGGAGGCAGAGAGCTTTTCTCTTATGTTTCTCATACGTCTCCAGAAAGACCTTGGATTACCAAATGAAAATTGTTAGTGAGCTTGTTTAACTTTGATTGAGTCTATTTTAGTAGATGTGTTGTTTAACAATAAATTTAATAATAAAAAAGCAATGTGATTAGATTCCCTAACATTAAACCTCTTCTACTTCTACCTCTTGTTTCATTCTTGCTAGAATTATCTTGAAAAGAAAAGATGCAGCGCTCTGAACTCCCAAGTCTATTTCTGCATGTGCAGATGTCATTTTACTGCCCTTACTTAGCAACTGCTACTTCTGCCAGACTCCCACCTCATTCAGGGCATGACTGGGCCTCTAGAGTGGTGTTTGTGACAACCCTCATTTCTTCCAGAAACCTCATATTTGAGAGATCAGATGCGATATCTTGCATCATGCCTCCACCTACTTTGCGGAACAATGCAGGAGAGATGAAGAATTTTTCCCTGTTCTGTGTCCCCAGTCCCCTTGGTGCACAAGGGAATCAAAGAAAGATCAATGTCCATGCCTAGAAAAATGCAGTGCAATGGTGAGCTAAAACTGAGTCTAACCACCAGCAGATGCTATGATATGCTGTATGCTTGCAAGTTTGCCATGATGTTGCCCACTCCTCCTTCTCCTCACAATGCACCTGCAGAAGCTGGCTGGTGGGGGGGCGCAAGATCTCTTTGGGGTGAGCAAGGGGTTGGGGTGTCACCGGCATGGTGCTCATGCTCTGACCTGGGATGTGGGGAACAGCGTGCTTAAAGCAGAGATGGTCTCTGGCATTTTGCCAGAAAAAGGGGAGCAGGGGGAGCTCTTTAGGTTCTTTGCCTCACCCTGGGCTAGGCTCTCGCTGCTGTTCCAGCAATGTAAGCTGAGACTGAGCACTCTCAGCTCCCACCAGTGCCAGTATGACAAAGCAGGGGCTGGAAAATGTGCAGCCAAGAGGCAGGGCTTGTGTGCTGAATAGCATGGGCAGAACCAGCCCCAATCTCAGCAGGGACAAAGTAGTGGCGACACTGCATGGAGCTGGGGCCACAGCAGCAAACATTTGTATGGAGATAGCCTAAGGACCCTTTTGGCCTCCACTGTAGACAGCAAGGATAAAAGAGGTGATAGGTGGCTGTCATGCTATAGGTGACTCACTTGTGAGTGCTTTGCATCAGCATATTTGAGGCATGGCACTGAGCCTGACTTGGTTTACTCAGCTCAGTGCAAGCCCAGGCTGGTGGATTGTCTTTGCCCTGTGTGGCTTACAAACAAAATAGGTAGTAAAAAGGGCTGGATACAAAATCAGCATCAGTCTTTTTGGCTGATCAGGGAGTAAAATATGGATTCTCCTGGCCTCTACCTCAGTGCACCAGGCACTCCTTATGCCTCCAGGGTCTCATAACACTGTAATTGCTGCAGGACCTGTGGCTCGCCTTCCTGTGGCACTCACTGACTTGGACAACCTAAGTTCATACTGGAGAATGTACAGGATCTCAGTCTTTCAAGAGGTTCAGTTTTCTCTGCAAGGTGCTTACAGCCCTTACCCCCACAGCTGACTTTTTTTCACTTCATTCAGGGAAGGAGAGGAAAGTTTAATGTCAGTTTTCTAGATTCATTTTTAATTATGGTCTCTATGTCTGTATGTACCTAATCAGAAATCCTCAAATGCTACACAGAAAACACCCAATCAGGACATAAAGGTTAGCCAGATAAAGATGGGCTATTGCATAAGAAGTCAGACTTAGAAGAAGGTTAACAGTATTATTTAAATGTCATCCAAGTTAAGTAAGACATAATGATGGCTACAATGTAGTGATATTCACTGTATGTGAATATGTATGCACCTCTCAACTTTTGTAAAATATACATAATTCATGCAGGGAGAGCAAGCCTATTATTTCAATGATAATCAGATTAAATTTCACAGGACCTCATTCACCCTAGGTCTGGACACAACTGGATGCTGGAAAACTTCAGGACAGTAATGCTGTCCCTCATTCCACCCTCTCTTGTCTTCTGCAGGACAAGGTTGGGAATTGAAGACTTCATCTGCATCAGACAATACTGTCAATAGTCTTTGACAAAGGAAGACCTTTGGCCTTCCTGGGAACCCACTGCTGTCCTATTAGTAGATATTACAATGACAGTTCTTCCCATAGGGAGCTAAGAAGATCTTAGAATACAGTTTCCCTTTCTCATGAGTGCAAGGAGCAGTATATATAAAAATATATATTCATTTATACATGTACACATTTGTATATGTGTATAGATACATATGTGAATATAAAGAACTAGAAGCAATAATTAACACAACTGGTTATTGTTTTTCCCTATGTTTTAGGGAATTGCATTAGTCTTTATGAAGGACTTGAGATCTTCTTTGCTTTGTTCTAAGGCATAAAAATGGTCTGCATTTTGAATGAGCTAGAGGAGAAACAGAAAGGAGCAGAAGTAAACAATGGTAATACTAAGATGCACACATCTCCCCTCAACACCCACTTCTTTTCCAACTAGCTCCACTACTGAGTATGTGATAGGTGCAGAAACCTTGCTGATAGCTTTAACAAACACATGGCAATGAAATATTTTTGGAATGGCATTCATGACAAACTCTCTCTTTTTAAATTATGTGTTAGCATCGCTTAGGTAAGTTGCATGTCCACAACGGTGCGTAGGAAATAGGTGGCTGAAGGGGTTCACAGCGTACTTGGCACCAAGACGCTCTTTTCTTTTTTGCATTAATATTCTAGTCCATTCAAAATAATCTTTTTTTTTTAGTGTAGGCATTTTATTTCTGTAACCCTGACTACATCTAATCCTTGAATGGTTTAAAAATATATGTTCATGGTCCTGGGATTGCCTGCAACTGCCTGCATCAAAACACAGACAGTTTCCCAGCAGATAAATGGCTTTTAATTAATACATTTGAGCAGTTTCTGCTGACAGTTCCTCCTTTGTCATTTAAAGTTACGGGTATTTTATTGGAAAAACACTCTCCTTGCTGTTCATTAGTCAACAGTGATTTATGAAGGATGTGAGCGTCTCTGACAAATACACAGCTCCAGATTACAACTGCCACAAAGTTTGTGCATACTAAAATTCAGGAGTTTTGGGAATTTGGTGGTGCACTTATTTACTCTAATCCATTGGCAAATAAAACTGAGGAGATTAAGCTTCTTTGACCATGTGTCATTTGGGGTGATTCCCAAGCAGCCGGACTGGCAGAGAACTGCAATACTGTCCAGCTTCTTTATTTAAAAGGAAAGGCTTGGTGCAAGAATGCTGGATGCTGGTTACAGGGCACTCCTGCACTTACTGCAAACGCCCACACGGTGGCAGAGGCACTTCACGCTAACAAACTTCATCCTGCTGCAGGTGGAAGAAAGCATGTCAATTTTAAATCTGGAAACGTCCTACTAACTGGCTATAGGATTGTGGCAAGAGTGCAGGGGCGCTGCCTTTGAACACCCTCCTCTCTGTGCCTTTGGACACTCCAGCTTCTCCTTGCAGGTACATAATGCCAATGCTAGCTTTCTTGTGGCAAATTTGGTTTCAAAAATGAAATGTTAGCATTGCTTTCTATACAGCACCAAATTTTCCTTTCTCCTTGTTGAAGTTTTTAAACCTTAGCTGCTTTCCTACAGTTTTCTCTGTTGCTCTGTGAATAATGTCTGCAAGCAACATAGAAAAGAAGTGGGAAAAGGAACTTCTTCTGTAAGTTTCAAGCAGAGGAAGAGAAAATTTACATCTAATCCTCTGAAAATTAGGATGTAGGGGAGGCATGAATGCACTGAATGTAGTCTCAAAAGACCTCACATCAATAGGAGCTGGCATTGATTCACTCCTTTGCAATGTCGCTGTGTACTGATGCTATGGCATGAAGCAAACATTGCACGTTGCCAACCCTGCATGCTAAGTGTAATTTGTGGGTCTGCCTGCAGCCATCCTTCAACGATGAAGATCTTAAGGCTTGAGAATATATAAATTCATTTTCTGTATCTTTCTTAGCAGCAGGAAAAGAAGGATTGATGTACAGAAAAAGTAAAAGAAAGTCACTAAGAAGTAAAGCTGGAGCTCCTAAGAGACTTTCTTTTGGACTTTAAGATCTTAGACCACAGGCCTGGTTTCCACCAATGTACCTATGAGGACAGTTTGAGAATATGTTGTGAAATTTATGACATTGTCTTGTGCTGTAGGAAGTGCCAGTAAAAAAAGACTGAAAATTTCTGCATCTCTCCTTGGCATGGGAAATGCCCCATCTTTTTCCTGCTTCTCCTCTTCTCTCTGTAGTCCTTATCTTAAGGAAATAAGCATTGGTCTGTATCTTGCCGAGGAAGATCTCCTTCATTTCTGGTACACTTATGAAGGAAGAAAGTCTGGCCTTGCTGTTGGGTGCTTCTCTACACCAAGAGCAGAATCTGGGCCTGGTAGGGGTTTTGTACCAGCTTTGCTCTGTCATCCCCCACCCCATCTCTCCCTCAAGAGAAAGACATGTTAATGCTCCTGCCCCCTTGTTCCTGCCACTTGGCCCTCCATCAGGAAGGTGAGGACGCATTTCCATCCATCCTACTGAGCCCACTGCCACACAGGCCCTTGGGAGAGTCATCCTTGTTCCACATGGTGGCAATGAGAGAGGGAAAAGGCTGAGGAGAACAGGGATGGTGAAAAAGGGGAAAGAAGAAAGATCAAACGCTTGAGCAAAAATGAGTACAAAAAGGCAGAGTACAAAAAAAACCCACCATCAAAACAACACTGTGACACAACAGAGAGGCTAAGGAGAATCTTTGTTCTTGCTAGATTTTTGGCATCCTTCATGTGGTTTCATTTCACATGAAATATTCATGTGCCTAATAACATGACCTATTGGTGGCTAAGGAGATGTTTTTCCTTCCAGGAGAGTCTTTTAAGGGTTAAGAACTTGAAAATATTTCTAAACTGCTAATAAAGAAAAAAAGTTGAATCAGTCAAACTGTTCTGATTTTGAAATATTTTTCCATTGCATTTATTTTCCAGTATTAATGTGCTGAAATGTCTAGACAAGAAGTCACAGAAAAATAAAATATTTCCTTTTAGACAAGAAGTCATAGGAAAATAAAATATTTCCTTTTGAAACTGAGATACTGGGACATATAAACGGGGTTTTTTTGGTTGTTGTTTTTTTTTTAATCCCTGTATAATGTAAGGACTCATTACAAGTCATCTTTTCCCATCACCAGTTCTGTCAACTCTATTAAAAATGTTTTGGCAGCAAATACCTGACCAGCTCTTCTTAATTAACACCATGAGTCAGTTTAAGATTCCCCTGTATTTTTGATGCCCATAGAGCCTTAAAAAACACTGTTATTTCTGGCACGTCTCTGAGTGGAATGTATGGCACCTTCAGAGTACCCTACTCTGTTGAACACCTTTGTACCAAGAAGGAATCACAACTCACCTGGACTTGTATGCCACGTTTGGTTTGTTTGGCTGGCAGGCTGATGTGTGATATATTTTCACCTACAGCATGTGTCTACTTTATAGAGACATACTAGTACTTGATAAATGTGGAAGTCCCTGGACTCAGATATAGAGAGCAGCTGACAAGAGGGGAAGTGCATTTTAACAACTGTTGTGATTTAATGAACATTGGGCAGCTGAGCCACTACTGGAAGGGATCAGGCAAGCATTTTATATGAAAAGTCACTGTGAACTTCTTGCATTGAGTTAAGAATGTCCAGCTGATTGTTATATCCTCTTTTTAGATTCATATTTCATCTTCTCAGAGAATGCCTTTAGAGATAACGTGGTCTCGCTGTGCCCAATGGAGGTATCCGGGATTAAAGGGGGAGACTGAGGCACTTCCCCACCTAAGGCTCAATAAAAAAATCTTACTCCTTGAACTCTCATGGGGGCAGGTTTGTCTCCAAAAAGTGGAGTGAGGAAACAACCTTGTGACTTTCTGCACTGGACAGCCAGCCATACCTGCTGTTCTGGGGAAGAACACCACCATCTTCACTAAAGCAAAGCCTGTCTTGATCTAAAGCCTTGAGATGATACATTTTTTCCCTTTAACTTATGTACAGTCACACAGGAGGTAACTGCCATGTTCTTCCCCAGCTGTGGAAGAAGCTAAACACCAATATTGGTGTTAATGCTTCTAACTATTTGAGAAGCACTCCAGTAACACACTGGTTGGCTGAATTAATACCTGGGTGGCATTAAACCATTAATTTCAGTACTTGTATAAAATATGGTGAGTACAAACTGAAATGCACAAACATAATATAGTTAAGCAGAAGGCATTAAAAAAAAAAAAAAAAAAGGTTAGCTCAAAACCTGATGCAAGCTGTCTCCTCTAACCAAAGACACGTGGGAAGCAATAAGCCTCTGGCTGCCCAGCCCAAGGGACTGGACCCTGCTCCCAGGTCGACTGTCTGCCTGACCCCCAAAAGAGGCTGAGCGCACGTCCCAGGCCGTGTGTAATGCCCTGGCACGACCGCTCAGAAAGCCTGAAAAGAAACTCAAAGGAAATAATGCAAAAATTCATTTAGAGCAGAGTGAAGGGGTTTGTCTGATAAGCGTGGAGCAGGTTTCCACCATCAGAACAACCCATTCAAACCCCGTCTCAATCCTGAAGCACCCTTGCAGAGATGAGCTTCTAGGAGCATGCTGCAAACGTCACTGATTTCTCACTGATGTCTGAGGCAGCGTCTCTGCACTGAAATTACAGCTCTCAATGTACACCATTCCATCTTGAGGGAAATTTCAAGGGATAGGTTATAACAACGCTTGGCAAATTTTAATCCACCTGTTATTATGGAAATTAATTAAGAGATTATGAAAACTGCAGTGTTTAGAGGTGTTCAATTAAATTGTTTCCAGCATGAATATTTGCTCAGTCTACCTAACAAAACCAATGACAGTGGACCTCCATTGTGCTTTGTGAAAAAAATACTCAATATTAAACAGTTGGAAGGTTTTAATGCTAAAGAGAATAGTAAGTATATAATTGCAATCTCCAGAGTGTCTGCATATACCACTTGAAATGTCTTGAATTACCATTGTGGTGAATTTAGCTATGAGAGTTAAGGTAACATTGTTTGGTTTGGAGTCATTGTGATGGAGATGTAGGTAGAATCACCCTACCTATCTATTCACATTTCATGTCATGTAATCAGTTAAGAGACCATGTACATTTGAAGAGAAAGCTGGGGTCTAGATATTAAGAAGAGTAAAATAATCTATGATCTCTGCTTAATTAAGAAGAGTAAAATAATCGATGATCTTTGCTTAATTAGCCTTAAAAATTGTCAAGTGATTTTAAAGAGGAAGGTGCTTTTAGATTAAAACTATACCTAAATCTCTGCAACTTTTAACACTTAATTTACAAAGAATACACAAAGGTAACTTTCTTCTAAACTGAGGTACCCAAGACCCTGGCTATGTGCCCTAGCTGGGATCTGACCCCACACCTGAATGAGAGCTGAGTGATCTCCAAAATGCCTCCCCCATGGGAAAGAGGGCCAGGTATGTGGGCCAGGAGGGCTCCTGAGCGCTCTGCAGTCAGGTGCCTGATCTAAATGACTGGCAGATCAATAGCCAGTCTTTATACTGCAACTGATCCTTCTTAATACCACTGTGACACCTAAATATTATCTGGTGGAAAGTGTACCACTGGGATAAGTCAGTAGAATTTTACTTTAATCTGATTTTACACTGTGTATGACTGTGCAACATTCAAGGCTACAGATATGTTTATTTAAAGGAAATATATGTATCAACTTACAGTAATTGCCAGGAAGCCGGTGCAAGCCACAGATTGGTCTTATAGCTCAAAGGTAGTTTGGGCTATTTAAAGAGGAAAATACTTGAAAGGTGTCAACTTTTATTTTGATACCTTCAAAAGGAAATTTGGGAAATGTATGTGAAGAGGCAGAGGAGGGAAAGGAGGGGAAAAGATTATTAAGACACCTAAAAACATTTATTTACAGTGAAATTAAATGGTTTGATTTATTTGAACTCTCTTCCCATTCAGCAAGTGGATGGGAAGGTGGGAGATGTAAGTGGTTTAGGTGATAAGAAATCTCCTTTTCTTCAGTGAGTGGGTGGGAAAACCGGTCAGAGAACTAAGAAATCTATTATGCTTCTACATCTTCAGCTATTGTGAATGCTGCCAGTCTACTTAATGGAAATATGGAAATGATGAAGTATGAGGTACTTTGCATACATATAGCTAATGCTATGTTGTACTCAGGCTTTAACAGGTACCTTAAAATACATAGTCACTTGACAGGAGTAAGAAACAGCAAATATTAAAGAGCACCTAAATAAACTTTGAATTTTTAATTCAGGTAACTGTAAAGACAAATAGTTAAGAATTTGTTTAAGTCTCTAAGCACAGACTTAAATCTAACCTTACAGGTTAATGCAAAGAAGCTAAAAGTTTTACAGCTCGTATGCAATGTAGTTGTTGGCAAAACCTCAGTCATCTTACTGCTTTAGGGGAAATAGTCAGTTACAAAGTGGCAAGGATTGAAATGTTCATTTGAAAATAGAAAATACTGCTTGTGCAGGGAAAAGTCTTTTGAGCCTACTATGTTCCTTTCAGAAAAAAAGTAAACTATTAATAAACTCAGTTTAAATTTGACCTCTAGTTCCAATGAAAAAGAAAATTGAAAAATGTTTGGAAAATCTGAATTTTTAATTTTAAACTGAGCTTAAAGGTCAAATTCAGCTAAATTTAACACAGACAAATTACAGCAGAAAACATTTTGTCCTGTTACATTCAACTTAAGTGATAGTATCCAGGTTTATGGTTTAGTAAAAATTCAATCCTTTTTGGAAGGAAAGGGGTATCCTGAATAAGTTGCTAGGAATTGCTTTTTTTTTTAAAGAAACTGAATTAAAATTCATTTACTGATAGGGCCACTAGGAGGCCAATTAACTTGGTCCTGTGGTTCAATTCACAGGGAGGGGAAAAAGGAATTTTAAAACTTTAAAAAAGAGAGATGAGGGGAGAAGAAAAGAATTAAAGAGAAAGAGCTGATATGCTTCTGATTTGTTTCACATTCACTGTTATTGACATGTCTCTGACAGTAATTTTTACATGGCTATTTGGTTTATTATAGGCATTGTTCTGTGCCTCAGAAAAAGATGCCAACGTTTGTAAAGTGAAAGAAAAAGTGGCTAAAACCAAGAGGGAACATAATGCAAGTGTAAAATTGCCTTGTTCTGTGTAACAAATAGCAGTTTGAGCACATTAACTGCCTGGTTATTGTCAAGTGGTATGTGGCTACCACCTAGATGTAGGCTTATCCAAGTGCATCCACATTTCAAACATTTGGTTGGAAGAGAGACAAAAATTTAAGAGCACCTGCCATTTTCTTTGTGCTTTCATGTGTAGGTATAGAACTGAGGCTACAATTTTGAAAGCCTGGTTCATCTGGGATCATCTAGGAATCTGCAGTGTAGATATTTATATGTAATTAAACTGCTTATTCTGCGTGCAAGGTAATTTAAAATATTTTAAAAAGAAAAGAGCTATGTTACTGTTCTGATATAAACCTAAGCAGTTTGAGAATTGGCAAAAGTTTTTATTCATGAAAGGAAAATCTGGAAAATAATAGGTAGATAATATGTAAAATACCTAGTTCCTGATTATTTGAAATTGCTAACTCAAAAAGAGAAGTAGAACTATTTGTACTGTACATATTTATAGCGCTGTGTAGTCTTTTACACTCACCCCTGGACCCATACAGTTCTACATACGATTTCAGAAAATTAACACTTATTTTTACAATGCATCTATTCTCTAAATGAATGGAAATTTTAGTCATTTCACTCAATGACTGGTTTCGCGGTATGGCTGTAATATTAATGCCAGGTATTTCACAAAATACCTGAATAATGTAGGCATTTCTTGCAATGACCAGATAGAGCAGTCAAACGGCATAATAGAGTACTTGTCATGCCAGTCATTGCGCCGAGTGATTGAAACTCAGTCATTTCACAGAACAACAGGTTACACTTGATAAGATGCGTATTTAGCCTCACTCCTTCGCAGTTTGCATCTCAAGGTGCATCCACCACAGTTTATGGTTGCTTAAGGCCAGGCTGCTGAGCCCTGCCTCGGTTTCACGGTCCTATTCCCAGCCTCCTGACATTTTCAAGAGCACGCTGGGAGAGGGGAGCTGCTCCATCTGCACTCTACTCCTACCGCATCAAGTGATTAGTTTTCAGCTGGATTAGCTCCCTCGCCCAGCTCAGCTGTACAAGTCCAAGTGCCAGGCAGGGAGAGAGGGAAGGGATGCAAACAAGGGGAAGGGGAACTGCAGCGTTCAGGTAGGGTCAGGCTGCCAGGAATCTGTACTTTTGCTTCTATCCAAAGGGGAGCTTCAAACACCTGAGGAAACAATGCTCAGTCTGGATGAAACATCCAGCGATGAGCGGACCTTTATGGCGTGGCCAGCTGTCTGACAAAAACAGCAGTCCAGACCTTCTGGGCTCTTGGACAAAAAATTGTCCAAACTGCTTGTCCATGTTTGTTTGCAGCATAAAGTGCTGAATCTGTTCTTGTGGCAAGCATATAGTAGAAATAATATCTGGGACAGGAGAGGATGCTTGCAAAAAAACAAGTTTGGCTTTTCTCAAATGGCTTAGGTGCTTTGTTTGCTCATTTCAGCTTGAAATAACCAACAAAAGCTACTTACTACTTTATTATTATCCTCCATACCTTAATTATATGAAAACATCAGCACTTTATTTAGTCTTTAATTAGCATAATCCAAGTACAAAGTTCAGCCTGGGCAAGGACACAAGGGTATTGATTATCTGTCCTCTCCACCGGAGTCAAAAATCACTTCTGTGCTGTGTTTATTAATATATGTTCATAGCTATGGCATTGAAATCTATCACCACGATTGACCTTTATTTTCAGGCAGTCAATAGCCATTGACCCATGCAGATAAATTACCATAGTGAATTTTGCAGTGGCTTGCTCGGACCCTTATATCAATAGTTGACCTAATGAACGCTTATTCTTTTTTTTCTTCTGTTTTGCCTACCAATCAAATAAAAACTATGCACACAGATTCACACAAATATATAAATAAGAAGCAGGTTGCAAATCACTTTGCTGTTTTCTGCATGCACAGGGACACATGGTACCTTTCTTATTTCTACCTTTTGGTGTCAGCAAAACCCCCATTTTGCTAAGCTGAAAGGGAGATAGCAGGAATAGCGTTTCAAATAGATGGTACTTCAGATAAGAAATGTGTTATCCTGTGGCTACAAAATATGTCTCAGATTTTGTAGATCCCAGCAAAATCTTCTTCAGTGATCATAGACTATAATCTGGACTGCAACGTTTTGGTCTTTGTTTGAATCCAAACATACCAGTGTTTAGCTATGATAATATCAGATTGTTTTCTCTGTCTTACTGAAGACCTAGAGACCTCCTCCAAATATGGGGTCTGAATCTGGCCTTTCCCATAGATTTTGAGAGCTCAGAAACAAAATCATAGTTTGAACCAGTTCTCATAATTTAAATAACTTCTTCTGATTTGAAAAATCAAATAGTTTCTTAGATTGGCTTCCAATCTTCTTCTTTGTTACACAAAAAAATTAAATTGCCAAGGAAGAAATGAATAGCAAAAATGATATGTCAGGTTTTTTGCATCCTTTGTGTATTTGATTTGAAAAGGGCGTGATTTTTAGGCAGCTTCAAAGCTGTTTCCTCTTTTTGTTTCAGGAGACAAAGAGGGAGTCTTAGCAAGCAGGTGGCCTGGTCATTACTGTGAGGAACAACATGTAAGTTCAGGGATGCAATTTCAATGCATGTCTTGTGCCACTGAGCTGGAAAATCTCCGAGATTTAGTTTTAGCCTGTTCCCCCTAAAAGTTACTGTTTGGAGGCAGAATGTGAGTTCAACAGATAATTATTGTGCTTGTTTTGTCTGATGGGATTATTATTAAATGACATGATTCTACAGAGGGTTTTGTGAGTTATTCACATCTTTTTTTCACTTCTACATAGAAGTAATAGATTAAGGCTAAAGGATTTTTTTGCCACAGCTGTGAGAAAGCCTGTGACTACACTGTTTTGCCCTTCCTTTATACATAGCTCTCCTCCTCAATATCCATAGTGGCTGTATTTACATTAGTGTGGTTTTTTTTAAAGCAGTAGTGTGGTTTTGAAGCTAAGCCTCGGTTTGTCAGGGCCCTGAGAATACTAATCGACCTTAATGGCCCTGATCATCCTCACCTGGGGCCTCCACCCATGTCTGCACCTGATCCTAGGAGCCCTATTTTAGCTTAGCCAGAGGACAGTAGTCCTGACCTAAGCTACAGTGTAGGTGTACCTGTCTCCTCTTCCTTGATGGACCTTGGACTTGTACTGTAGCTCTGCTGCCAGTCCTGTCTTCAGCTGTATCTCCTGCTGATGCTAGTAAAGGGATTTTGAACAAAAAGTTTCTCCAGAGGCTGAGGACTTGGGAGAGTCAGAAGGCTGTTAATCTTATGACTGCTGCTGGGTGCCAGAAGACTGATGAGCAAAGCTAGGAGCTCAAGGAGGTGAAGGTCATGCTTTTGAAGACCTGTGACAGCTGCTCTTTGTGTGAGACCCAGTAGGTGTGCCCCATTATAGACCTCTACAGCAGATCTTTAGATGAAAACATACCACCAAGCCCACCAGATGCTTGGACACCCTGGATCCCAGGCCCGCTCCATTGAACAGTTCAGAGGAGCCTGCATGTGCTGGTGCCTTTCTAAGGTCTGCACGCTGGGACCTGGCAAAAGAACCCTATGCAGATACATCCAGAGACAATCCTCCGGTCTGTTCCCTTTCCCACTCAACACTGGAAGCTTCCTGTAGAAATGTCCTACGCTGCCATCCTGATAGGTGCAATGGTTTTCTTTAAATGTTTTCGTGGGGGAAAGGGAGGATGTGTTTGAGGCTTCTTGTGGTATTGGGGTGTTGGACTCAGAGGAGAGATGATATATACCACCGGTCTGCTGGCTGCAAGGGCTGTTACACTTTCTAAAGCTATTCCCCTGGGACTCTGAGAGTGATCTTTTGCATGGTAACTAACCAAATCAAAAACTACCCGCTCAATTTCCACCCTGTACTCTTAGTCTCTGCTAAGCTGCACATGGAGCCTTGCTATGGCTGTAGAGCCCTCCTAGGCTTTTCTGCCACAGTTCTGCTATGCATCCCTTCTACTTTCCCTGAATGCAGTGGCTAATGAACTGATGGCGTGGGCACTGTGCTTTACAAAAGCAGATCCCATCTCTGGCCCTCAAACAATGAGAGTGACAAGGTAGTGGGATGTAAGGCAGACTGTGGCGGAGAGGGTGGCCTGAGTGGTAGGAGTCAGGAGACATGGGGCTGCATGGGACAATAGCCATTCTCCTAAATGCAGGTAGTGGCTCCTGAATTTTCGTTTTCAGGCAAAGTCAGGGACCTGCCACAACCAATTGTGGGTGCAAAATTTTGGGATACCTCTCATCCCAGTGACTCCACCCAAGGCTCCTCTTCTGGGCCCAAAACCTATGTCTGATGAACACCACCTCAGCAACAAGGACTTCCAGAGGGTCATGCTCTTTGACTTTTTCCTCAGAGAAAAGGAGGCATTGGATGTCAGCCATTGATTCATTGAGGGTGTCCTGTAATAGTTGCTGCAGCCATGGGATTAAGGCCATGCTGCTACCTCTAGAGCACCTTGTATTCAACATAGTCCCAACTCAGTGAGCAGGTGGGAACGTTTCCCCAATGAAGAGAACATCAACAGTGTTGTGGCTCTGAAGCAGGTTTTCTTTATTCTAAACAAGTAAGAGGTAAAGTGGAGGACTTCAAATCCTGTCATCTTTTGTCATATACAAAAGATAGAGAAGAAAGAATGTTTGTAAATCAGGACCATTTCTACCTCACCTTTGCTGAGATTATCCCTTTAAGTTTGGAAGCTGGATACTCAACAGACAGTAACTATCTGGAAACCTGCCTGCTTATTTTTGCAAAGAAGCAGAGTAAGGATTAAAAAAGGGGAAAAAAAATAATCTGAAAATTGACTGAAGTGTTGAGTCAGTTAAGCAATTCTGCTTAACTGACAAAGATAAGAAGACAAAGACTAACAACGTTTAAAAAAAAATGGTAGTGTATATTATTGCACAAAACCATAATATGATGGTATAGAATCCTAAAGGTGAAAAGTAATGTTCCCTTTTTGAGGTTTGTGTTTGTCAGTGGGACTGTGAAGGAGGATAATTGTACTTGCAGTAGCCAGGGCAATGAATAGTAACAAATTGTCTTACTTCATTAGGATATATTTTAATGCTACAACCTACAGTATTTTAGCACTTTGTTTGCAAAATCAATGGAAACTTGCACAGTGAACTTTAATAGACTCTGTTATGTCTTTGAGGGATAAAACCTTCTGCTTGTTCCCTTGTTTTCCTTATCTGCAGTCTCCAATGTCTCTCATCTCCCACAACGTTCAGTATTAGAGGCAGTTACATCAGAGGTTTAATTCCTTCCATTTTGGAATGAACACGAACTAACACAATACTTTTTGGGTCCTGTGATGCAAACTCTACACAAATATCTTAGTGAATTATTCTTGTTGTGTGGATTGCTTGTAGATTACACACCTATGTAAGTCACAGTTCATGACATAAATCATGAAATGCTATTATTCTTGTTTGAGTGACTCATGTAGTTAAGTAACACAGCCTTTTAGAAATTAGCATAATGGAGGCTTTTTCCCCTTTCGCAAAACCCAAGTGAAAATTGTCCTTTCAGTGGGTATTTGTGGTAGGAAATAACCATGTTTGTAGGAAGTAAATGTGATATGGTCACGGGCACAGTAGAAGTCACAGTTTATTTTATACTTCAGTCAAATATTTGCGGAGGAAGTAGGTCTGCTATTTGCTTAGCCTAGCAGCTAAGATACCTTGGTAGGATACAAGCTAACATTGCTATCCTTTCAAATGTACTGTGCCATCTCAAGAGACCGCAAGTGATCAGGACCTCCGATTGTGCTTCATCTGAAAGACTGTGTTTCTAGTAGTTGAGTACATCTGTGTACAAGATATTGACCCAAAGCGGGTCTGAAAGGCAGAGCAAGAGAGAACCAATTTAGAGGAGAGAGCATTTCCTACAGGTTCACCACTGTGCCAATTGCTTTCGTCTGTACTAGGTTTTCTTTGGAGATTTCCTGTGAAAGAAATAAACAAAATACATTCTCACCACTAACTTAATATAATTCAAGATGTTTCTGTCACAAAGACAATAAAGTACAATTGGGTGCTCTAATCATAGTAAGTACTGTATAATTAGTCTTCCAAATGAATGTTTCCACTCATCAGGATGACTAAATAACTTGTTGAGTAAAATTTTTAATTTACATAACTAAAAGCCAATAACAGCTTCATCTCCTTTCATCTGATTATATTCTCGTTTTATATCCACATTTCATTGGCCACCTGCCACTCTCTAAAGGCTAGGAGGTAATTAGAACCAGTGATAGTACACTATTGTTATACTTTTTACAGCACAGATGCAGTTGGGTGCTATTATCATATCTGGTACAATTTTGTGGATAATATCATTATGTCTCTGCTGCCCATAAATTTAATTGGAAATGTGAATCAATTGAAAATGCATTTTAATCTCTGCATCATAATACATTTTGCTTAACATAATGGTGCTTCAAAGTTTTAACAAAGTATGTTACACTGTGTGCAGACATCAAATCCTGTGTTGCCTCTAACTGTTCTGTATACACATAACTTGCACACAGATTTCTTCACTGTGTTAAAATAATCTGGACAAAATATTATTGAAAGTATACTGAAATAATGAAAATTACCATTAAATACTAATTATTGCTAATCTGACTTCTATATTGCATTTCACATGGATCAAGTGACCATACAGCATCATAACAAATAATAAATTACTGCAAATAATGAAATTGTTTACATGTAAACAATCTCTTTTAAAAATGACTGACACTCAACCTCATTTAAGTGTTCTGTTTCACTGTAATACTGTGTGTTGGTTGTTGTTTTTTTTTTTTAATTCAGCTACTACAAAACAAGCATAACAAAGCTTGAGATAAAGTAGATTGTTCTGCAGAGAGGAATGTGAGAATGTATTAGCAGAGAGATGGAGAAAATATGGACCTTCTTTGAATGACCACTAATCAAAGGCACAATTTCCTTGATATATTTAACACAGGGAATCTCTGACGTAGCAGAGACAAACATTCCATTGGTCCACCCAGAGCTGAAACTGATCTGCATCCCGGATACTGCAATAGTGAAAGCTTTTTCAATCAATTCTCTCTACTTCCTGAAATGGCATTTTATAATCAATCCCTTAAATAAACTTTCTGATAATCCCAAAGTGACCAAAATGGCCAGTTGGCCCCCATCTCTTATTAAGTTAGTTCTTGTTACAAATATTCTAATACCTTAGTTGTATTGTGGTACTGATAGATTAAACTTTTCTTTTTAAACTCTGGAGTTGTTTTGTCCTGAAGCTCTACTGCTTCTCTGGTTTAAAAGAAGCTCATCTCCCTTTTTCCCTGATGAGACTGAAAAAGAAGTCCTAAGTTACATGTGAAATTCCTGTCCTTTTTTTACCTTCCATCATTTTAGATCAGTTCATGGCTTTGTTCCATTGGACAGTAGGATACACTATAACAATAACTGTCACAAATTAGGACTCTTTTCACCTTTCCTTTGTTTTCTGGACTTGTATTGTTTCTCCTCTCTCTGCATGGGTCTCTTTAAGTTCCATTGTGTTCATTACCAGTGCATACCTTCTAGTTTTAGACTGGGTTTTCCCGTTTTTCATGTCTTCAAAAGTGTGGAGGGAACGTCCACACTGTGTACCACAGCAGACATTGGTGGTACTTCCTTCTTGCTGGATTCACTGTTTGTGTCTTGCTCTGCACTTCTCAGAGTTGACAAATTACTCTTTGATAATACAGATTACAAAGTTGGTGTTAACTGTGCTTTAAAACATTTTCTACCTGTTTTAAAACATTTTCTACCTTCTTTAACCATTTTTGGGTCCCACAATGGAGAATAAAAACACCTTTAAAAATCTCATCCCCTGGGAGAGATGTAGGTCAGTTGTCAGTTCACTACCAGGGTAAAAAATATTGAACATTTGACTGTTCTGTGTGGAGTAAAAGCTAAATTCAGATGAACTCCATCAAAGAACCAAAAGCAAGATTACAATTTCATAATCGCACTTCTTCAGTGAGCATAAGTGTGTCTATTCATACTGGAAGGCAATAAGGTGAAGAAAAACTGAGGCATGAACTTTACACTGAGGTTAAGAAAAGCCACAAGGAGTGGGATGCAAATTTTCTACCAAAAAAAAAAAAGCAGCTAGAGTTGTTCCTTATAAATCACAGCTGTGTCTGTCAAAAGGTTAGTAGGTCATGGGGAAACAGATATTATATGTCACTTAACCAGGTTTGCGATGTCAGATGACAGCACCAGCATTTGCTTTAGGTGTAGCACAAAACCTACAGAGGATTTGACTTTTTGATAATAGAACTAATGTGCAGGAAGAAACTTGAAGCAAATCCACCTGGAGTTAGGTTCAGGAAGCCATATGGTGGCAAGAATGAGAAGGGAGTGTTGTGGCTGTGGAAAGGAGAGAAGTGTACTGCATGTGGAGAATTTGCACAGAAGTTGTGCTACTATTTTACAGTAGGAATACACATCATAAATATTAGCAGCTACTTGAGGCACATTAGGAAACAGTCATTTGAGCTGTGGTAAATTGCTGATGATGACCCATTCATCCAATCGACCATGGCAATTGAAGCAGCTTCTGGAAGCAAAATACAAGGAGGAAGAAAAATGCCAACCAGACAAAAAACAAAACGCCAAAGAAAACCAGAATGCTAATCTGATCTGAGTGGATTTGACCTGGGAAATGTGTATTAACAAACAATAACTTGCATTGCTTAAGAAGGCTTTTCTGCAAGGTTTCCTGTAGAAGCATATTCTGTGACTAACCATGGTCTGATGCTGATATAAATAAAAAAATAGAAACCAGGAAATGATAATTTTGTCTGAGGTGACAATGTTTGTCTTCAAAAAACTTGATGATTTTTTTTTCTGGTTGATATTTCACGGGGGTGCAATTAGTACTTCTTTACTTGGCTGTACATGGGAGATGTTGAACAAGGCTGGAATGGATTTTCCCATTCCCCTTCCACACTGGAGGGAAGCTTTATCCAAATAGTTTGTTTGCATGTTGATCTAGTTGAATAACTGCCCTAGACACATTCATAACCAAGGAATTATTCTTTCCCTTTGTTGTGCGGAGGCTTTGTAACCGGTGGAAACTTACATTTTGTGCACGTTTCTTTGCTTAGCTCAGATAAATATACCTAATCAAGTACTATACATCCCCCAAGTTGCTTCTTCTATTAAGCACCTGACTTATCTTTGAAGATGTCTTAGGACTTGGCGTTATGGCTAATCACACTGATAATTCTTTATTCCTCCTTTGCTTAATTTGTCATTGGCTATATTGTCATTTTTCTTTTCTTTTACTTCACAGTCTGGTTTGTCTCACTTTATTCTCTTCCTAGATATATTTTTTTCCCATTATTATCCCTTTTCTTTCTCTTGTTCTGTATCAAAATCAAAGCATGTTATACCCTCTCATATCAACATTCACTTGCACAGCATTCTTTAACAGTGTAAAGCATTCTACTTTCAGACAGCTCAGCTGATATGTTTTGTCTTAGAGAATTCTGGCATAAAGAAACTTACCTAATTTCTTTGCACAATTGTAGCTGAAGTACTTCTCTAGGCTTTTTTTTCCCCCTTCCTTAGCTACATGTTATGGCTGTGTAGTTGCTCTTCATTCTTTTAGTATTTAAATTTGTCTTCACTTCCATTTGGTCTTTTTCCAGTTGAACACTTTAGTCCTCTTTTTCCTTCATCTAGTAATCATGTGTGATCTGCTATTTATCACTCCCACATGTCTAATTAACCTGCTCCTTACGGATTTATGCCTCCTTATGACTGGATTTTCTGCTTCTGATGTTGTCTATATATGTGCATGTGACTCTCCATACATAGATTTTTGAAATTTACATATGCAACATGTGCTTGATTTGTACCTGCCATCTTTGCTTTTGCACATGAATGAGCTTATTTAAAACTAATTAAATGCTAGTGCTTTTTGTATATGCCATTACCCAATTTGCTTTAGCCGATTTGTGTATGCAGACTAAATGTATCAACTGCATGAAGTTTTTGCTCTGCTCCCAAACCTAGAGTGCAAATCTTTTTTATAATTCACATACCTGGATAGTTGAAGGTTTTTATTTTTTCTTTATTATGTGAAGAAAGTCCTCATGTGATACAGAGCTGCTGTAGTGACTTAACCCCAACCTTTTATTCTGTCTTTGGAACAGAGAATGTTTCAAGGAAAGGGTCTTCACCATGATTTTCTTGAGTAATTTGAAATTTGTGCTGGAAATTACTCTTTGGTAACTAACACAACTGGGGGCAGACAGGACTCCCCAAAGGCTTGGCAGTTTTGAGATTGGGAGGTTATAATGACTGTTTAACAGCATCACCCCCTCTGAACTTTTATGAGCATACAAATCAAAGATGGGATTTTTAGGGGCCTAAATGTTTCAAGATTCTCATCAACTCACAAAGCTTCTTAGTAGTGAAGACTCTGTAATGCCCCCTTGGCTAATAGCACAAGCCAAGTACCTGACTCTTTCAACCACTGCACCTTTGTTTATTACAGGTTATTTATTGATCTTTTGGGGGTTGGGGTTTTTTGATGGGTGGGTTTGTTTTTTTTTTTTTTGGACTCCCCATCACTGTTGCTTCTAATGTCTTCTTTCTGTGAATTAAAGTTCAGGTTTGAAGACATGAAGTGAATGGTGATTTGTGACACTGTTTTTAATGTCACCTTCAGTTCAGTGGGAGTTGTGAGCACTGGCAAACTTTGTTCTCTGCTGTTGTGCTGTTGTGCAGAGAATTCTGAAAGAAACAATTGACTTACGCTGATTGTGTCAGTATAGTCCAGAAATCTGGACTACATATATATAAATATATATTTAACTTACAAAATCTTTAGACCCCATATGACTCTTCTTTCCTGCATTGGAGAAGCTGGTTTACAAAACCTCATGCTTTCATGGAGAGGCCAGTAAATTGCTCTCCAGATAGAGTCTTTATCACACCAGGCTGATCTAATTTAACTTTCTTCATCCATACTTGTTGACACATGGTTTCATTTGGTTTTTTAGGTCCCTATCATGACCAGTGAAATTGCCTACATTTCTCAGTGGTTTAAGTAGATTGTGTGAGGACCTGAAGAAACCCCTCCTATTAAGAAATCAGCTGGAGGGTGGGGAAGAGGACAGTGGCTCAAGGGAATCACCAGAAGACTTCTTGAAAACGAAAGCTGCATGATAGTGGTGATAGGTTTCTGCACTAATGACTTTTTTTAGGTGAATTTGATGGCAGAACTTTCACTGCCAAATCTGCTTGCATGACAAGAGTTGACTTTAAATAGGACATACTACCTCCTTATATCTGAGCTTCCTACCAGTTGACTATCATATTGCACATGAGCGCTTTCCACATGTAGAAAATGGCTGTAGCAAACAAACATGGTATTCTCAATCGTTCTGCTCATTCCAGGGATTTTGCTAAATCAGGAAAAAAATGATGGTGATTAACCCTAATGGTGATATGTCTGTCCTCTGAGGATGAGTTTAAATGGCACAATTCCAAAGAATACCTAAAAGTTGGCCTTATTCTCTAGAGCTGTTCTGTCAAATAATGTATCATGCTCTCCTTGTTATATTTGGTGAATGTTTTAAAAAGGTACTGAACCTGCTTATGCTTTCTGAAGACAAGCAGCAATGTTCTTTGCTGTCTCAACAGGCAACCTTTTGATGCTTTCAACTGTGGTATGAAAAGATTTTGTTTGCAAACCTTTGTGTGGCATTAATTAGATCACCTAATTATTAAGTCCCTCTTAACATCCTCACAGAGTACTCCTACTTAAAAGAATTTTGCAACTAGATATGAGTTAGGTAAATTTATTTTTTTAAGTTTTGTAAACATAATTCAAGGTTAATAACTTACATTTACCAGTATTGTAAAAGAAAAGGACTTGCGTCTGCCACTCTTTTTTTTTTTTTTTTTTTTTGCCTTTGCACACAGCATATTAATGCAAATTTGATGTTTTCTAAAAATTAGAAATGCTCAGATAATTAGTTCAGCAATCATTTCTACTGCCAGTTTTTACAGATTTATGACCTGTAGCATATCTTCTTGGTCAGAAAAGGCACCAGCCCAAAACCCGTAGTGAAGTTCCATTGTTCAACAGCGATTGAACATTTTCCATGCTTTTAGTCCCCTCTATTAAAACACTTGAATTGTGAAGTTAGCTTTAAATTGAAGAATTTGTAACATATACCAGGAGTCTGACTCATAACTCCTAAAATTTGTTTCTCAGGATAACACAGAAGACTGTAATGTGTCCCACAAATGAACTTGAACTGGTGTTTTCAAAGAGTATGGAGGAGGTGTGCATAGATTTTCCACTAATTTCCTCACACTTCAGTGTATCCTGCTGCCATGGTGCCCAGCCGTTCAAAGAAGTCTGCTCTGTAGAGTTTGTGCTAAGAGCATCTTTTTCATCAGTACACCCTTCACTTTACCAGCTCAACATTAGATCAATAATGAACTTCTTCAGTTTGTGTTGGTCTGGTTCAAAATCCCAGAGCTCTCTGAAATAAATTGCATTATAAGAGGGAAATATATGTATGTAACCAGTCTAATCTAGAGAAGTTTGAGATACAGCTCTGCCATTGAGATGTATAGCCTATGACCACTGATAAAGAAGAATTAGGAGTGGTAGTAAACAATCAGAGGAAATAAAAAAATTGAAATGGAAGTAAAGGTTTCTGTATACCACATCCCGGAACAAAATTCAGAAAGAATAAAAAATAAGCTAGTGGCTTGAAAGGCTGGCATACCAGGGGTAAGCACTGCCAGTTAAAACATAGCATAACTTAAAACTCCATCAGGCAGAGTGGACAAACTATGGCAGAGAACTTGGAGGTGAAATGACCACAGATGATCTTTCCCTTTCAGCCCTAACTCTGACTCTAGAATCTGGGAAGTGTTATTTTACTTTCTTTCATTAGTAATAGCGCTCTGTTACATGTGTTTTGAGCCATAAAGCCAATGGGAATGTGTTGCATCTGGTGATAGGGATGGTCACATTGGGAGGGGTACAACAAGAGCATCAGGAACTCAACATTTAATATTTTCTGTAAGAATTGTCTGCTTAGAATGGTTTATTGGCTGTTGAGCTTCTCTCTTGAGTGAACATATCTTTCATCTTGCTGTGAGTGAGACGGATTGAAAAAGCTAAAGATCACATGTTGAAGATGAAGAAGTGTAATAGCATTCAGGAAGAAAACTAACACTGTACTGGGATACTTCCCTTTGATGTAAATAATATGTATGAAAAGCCTTTGCCTTCCCCTAGCAGTGCACATGAAGAGGAGTGTTGCTGGTTATTCACCCCACAGACCTTTGGAGAAGCCTGACTGAATTGTCTGAGTAACAGTTTCTTTATTGCTGCTCTCCCTGGGCTGTACAAGCAAGCACTGCCTCTTGCTTAGCTTAGACAGCAAGATTAAAATTACAATATGTGGCAATGGAAAGGAGACTGATTACTTTAGTGTGGTCAGGACCCATTTATTTCCTGTAGACCAGGAATAGTCACTATTTCTGCTATGTAGGCTGGGACTCTTTCATAGCTGCCTAAGGGGCTTGGAGTCTTGGTTAAAATAAATGGCACCTGTGTCTCCAAATCCTTGACGTGGCATGACATTGAAAATTTCCATCTGTATCTCAGCTTTCCTAATAAGGAAAACCAGACTTGCAGTACTTCGTGTTTGACATTAGGACAGAAAACTTTCCTCCACTGGAATCTGCAGAAGATGCTGAGGTAATGTAGGGCAGTTGTGCAGGGAGAGAAATAGCCTCTTGGAGCAATAGCTGAGTGAATTAACTGCTTTAGAGCTCCTTGTTTATCATCTTCATATAGCTAATCTTGTAGGAAAGGAACTGTCCCATGTGAGTTCTGATGGCATGCAAGAGAATAGCAAAACTGTCCTTTGTCATGACTACTGAGAAGGAAGAAGTCATTCCTCCTGTTTCCAGATGTTTCAAGATGCTGTTAAGATTTAGGTTAATGTTAAGATAATATTATATAAAGAAAAATTTTAAAGGTAGAACATAAAGATATTAAAACAAGTGCTTATATTGTAGTATTAATAAGCCAAAAGATAAACTGCAGGTTTTTAATTCATTCTTTTAACTTATCCATTCACTTTGATTATAGAGACATAATTAAGATGGGTAATTACAAACCCTTTGTTTCCTAGTAACATTTTCATGCAGTAGTAGCTATGGTGTTTTACAATATCAAGCTCATATGTAAAGCAAATTATCTATTTAGTTGGAATGATATCACTAGAGCCAAATTAAATTCTCTGATAAGCACAACTCTTCATTAGTTGGCTGCACATTATCTAAAAGCCACATGTATCCCAGTAACAAAGTTGGACTATTATCCTATCCTAGATACATTTGCTCTCAGAAGCTTAATACACAAGTTTAACTAGATCAGCTGAGACTGTTTTGTTGTTCGATTTCCTAATTAACTTGAATTAAATTGCTGCTGACACATCTGTCTTAGAGTTGGTTTCACTGAGCTTCTGACCTGCTGCAAAATCTCTTTCTTAGGCAGGCTAAGGCCTACCTCTGAAATGACAAAATGGAAAAAGGAGTTTTCAATAGGCAGCTGGGTGAGCGCCCCTTGAATCGATTGTTTTATGCTGTTGAATTTTAAAATGCACTGTTAATAGTGTATTAGGTGCTGAACATGCTTGAGAGGTGTCTTCAGGTATTTAAATCAAAATAAATGAAATATTGACTAAGCTTAACTCAGTAGCTCACTGAATTAAACGGAAGTGGTATATTCCAGTTTCAAACAATGCATTTCTAGGGATTTATTCCAGTTTAAATCGACGTTTAAAACTCTCCACTTCCAATTGATTTAGTGCAAATTTGTGTGCATAGACAAAATCTGAGAGGTGCTGTTACGCTAGTCTGAAACTTGCAGGATGGTTTTTACTTTTCCTTGAACACCATAATTTCCTATGTCATCTTCCAATTTCTTAGTACACTATGTAGCTTTTCCATAGGCCAGCATCAGGGGGAAGGAGGGACAGTAAAGCGCTGTTTCTCTGTCCATAGCATAGTAGAAGAGAGATGCTTTTCTCAGTGCTTCTCTTCACAAATCCAAGGCAGGGCTCTGCACACCTGCTCCTGTCCCTGAGAAGGACTTTGGCCTGGCGATTTCAAAACAACTAGAAAAATAACGGAGGACAACTTTCTTCTGATAGTTTCAGTGTTTCATACCAATAGTCTGTGCCACCCCCTGATGCAGCATTCAAGGTTGGTAAGACAGTACAGGAGTTGGGGTATCTCCTGTCAATCTGAGTAGGAAGCTTTATCCAGAAGGTACTAGTTTTCAGCGATCCAGTAGTTCATACGTATTTGGCTCTTAACAGCTGTAACTTGCTTATGCACTGAGTACTCATTTCCTGTCATTGTACAGCATCTTGCATATACATGCTGTATTACTGATCTATTTTATAATGAATTAACATTCCTGGTTTATGCATGGTGACCCTGTTTATAGATGATTCTTCATATCAGGTAAGTCTGCTGATTCGAATATTAGTTTTACTTTGTGTCAGTGAGAACCAGTATATATGTAATATATAAGTGATTTGAGGAAAAGAACAAGCCTTTAACTTTATTCTGTTTTAAAGACACATGCAATCTACAGTAGTAAAAGCTACATTGTTTATTTCTTAAAGTTTTAGTGTTATTCTTGTCCATTAATTAAAGTATATATGAAAATAAATATATATTGATCCACTGAATATGGTCCATTTCTGGGACTCAGATCTTAATCCCAATATTCAGGGCCAAGTAAAACAAGGATTTTTTTTTTTTTTTAATTAGGTTCAACTCCTGGTCTAGAATAATCTGTAATAAAGCAAATATATTGTAATTGAAAGAAGCTTGCACAGTAATAAACAGAAAGAACAGAGGCACCCTTCCATAGTGGTTCAGATTTGTTTGGAATAAATAGCACTGGCTTATAGATTTTTTTTTTTAATTAAAAAAACACCAAGGTGTCACTGCTATGATCCTCCAGGAGCCCAGAGCTTTCAGCTAGATTTCCTGAACCTTTTTAAAAGTGAGGTTTCTAGTCATAGAGATCAAATATAAACTAAAAAGCAGACTTCTTAAAGGGTAGAGAAAATAAAAAGTGAGGTGGAAATAAAATAGGCTTATAAACCTGTATCTTCCTCCAGTTCTGTGTTCTTTCAGGGTGAATCCTGTTCTCTAGTCTTACTTTCAACCCAATAAGTTGGTGGCTTCCTAAATCACAGCAATTGCTATACAATCCAGTCCAGGTCCCCAGGAAAATCCTTACTTTCTGTCCCCCTGAGGTCTGGCTCTGCATGCTCACTGTTTACATGAGGAGTCTCCTGGCCCCTGCGCGGTGAAGCCTCCCTGCCAGCTCTCTCCCATATTATACCTTTTCCCCTTCTGCCTGTATCCATTTTTTTTTCTTGAGCAATAGCTTAGAGAGTACAGTATTTAAACCTTTTTAAGGTGCAGATGGTCTATTAGATGTCTTTCCTTCTTTACATCTGAACTTTTGTCTTGTGGACTAAATGTGTCTGAATTCCATTGCCAAATACGGGAGTTCTTATCTCCTATGCCAAGGACCCACCTACCCTTAAATCACTTGTTTACTGGCAGCGTGCCAATCAGACCAGAGCTGAATGAACTCCTGATGTGGATGATACCAGGAACACAGGTGTTATATGATCAAATAATAATGACAGTTCAAATTGACTTGAGTTTTCTTAATGAAGGTACAACCCTCTAGCACCCTTAGCATCCCATTTTTATTGATGTATTTTGTGTTGGGAAGGGAATTGCTTGCAAACTAAGACTAAGTTCTAAGACTAGAAAATGCCAGGTCATAAATACCAGAATCTTATACAAGACTTGAAATTCACGGGAATAAGGACCAGAACAGCCCATAGCCAGAATTTTCATAGCCCTCACCTGAGATCTGGAAGGCCAAGATTAAGGTCTGCTCCAACGTGTCCAGCCACAAAGTTCCCATCTGCAAAAAAGCAATATGTAAATAAATAACGCTGTGTAGTCTTTATCTTCCCTGAAGTCCTTACTAGAACTGTCCTTTAGCTTCTCTGTTCTTTTGCCACCTCCTGACTCACACACTAGTCAGAGGGTGACAACAAGGAATAACTATTGTGTGTGGCAGACCACAAGGAGAATGTCTTTACCTGACTATTGTGGGCATCAACATATACTGCAAACATTTCCCAGGGTTGGAGGAGACAGAATAAAAGACAGTTCTATATTTCTATGTTCTGGTGCAGGAAGAATTTTTTGCCTCTTGTTTAAAATGAGCAAGGCCAACAGCAACAACTGTCATGCCTGAAAGAAGCAGTTTCCTTCCTTAATAATTGTGGAATTTTCCCCTGTTTTTCTCTTTAAAATTGAATCTTGTAATTAAAATGCAAATCAATGCCATAATGATATAACCTGCAGAGTAGTCTGACCCATAGTGCTTAACTGTTTGGGTGGAGGTAGACATAATAAATGATAAATATTTAGAGTTGTGCATTTCAATTACAGCAAAATGTCAATTCCATTCCTACTGCAGTAGTTACTGCCAAATGTGGGAATACACATTCTAATTCTCAGGTGCTGGGCGTTTTTTGGTGCAATACATGGCATGTAAATAGATACAGTGAGAGATGATGCTCATAAGGAGGAGAAAAGAATGTCTTAAATGCTAGATGTATATATTCAGAGTGGCAGATAAGATATAAATTGAAAGACAGTTTCACATGGAATGAGATGAGTAAAATACCAGCAGTATTTTACTTTTTAGTTGGTTTCCCTAACTCTGGATCATGTTAGTTAACCATATTTGAAAAAATAGGCTATTTAGTATAGGTGCTCACCTAAATCAAAGTTGCCCAACTGAAGTAAGGCCCAGATCCAAAAAAACATATGAATGTCTCGCTCCACTGATTCCAAGGATCTAAGCTTGAAGCTGTGTTTCTATATGTCCCATGGATTGTATCCCTGTATGTTGGCCCCTGCCCCAATGTACTGAACAGCTACAATTCTCCTTAATTTTATGGATGTGTTTGATGTTACAGACCCATGCCAGAATGAACAGAGGATGCTTCTACCAGGGATCAAAAAGATGGTTGCATGTGCTTAAGTTTAAGTAGGTGACCTTGAAATTTTTGCCCGGGTTTTTACCAAAGTTAATTTACACAATAAGACAGCATTCCAGTTTAACTAGATTGACTTAATGCTTCAGTTAATAGCATGCAAATGAGATGTTATTTGCCACAACATTTTCTATGTGTCAATTTAAACAGGAATAAGAATTATTATTAAGTAGTAAACAATTCCCATCACTGGCTTCCTTAAAGGAAAAAAATATATTTCCAGCATGGAGGATAACTTCAAGCAAGACACAGTTAAAAAAAAAATTTGGAATCTGGAAGATTCAATTTAGTCTACATTTCCACACTGAATTGGATGTTTGCTTCCAAATCTTTGTTTTCATAGAAGATAAGAGATGAAGTATTCTCCCACTGTTTAACTACTGCAGAACTGTTGGTTTTGGTCTGATCAGTCAGCTGAAGCAGAAATCACTAAAGAGACTGAAGGTGAAGTTGGGCTTTTGATCTGTGGACTAACTTGTGCAAGTCCTGTACATATGGAGAAAGTAGATGTAGTAAAAGAGGAGAGCAAGCTCTCCTCTTGTGCTAAGGCATGTTAATATCCCAGGGAGCAGAAGAAGAAAGAACTTGCTTCATTAGTAGGAGCTCTCTATCCTGCTGTGCTGACCTCAGATTTCAGATGAGAAAAAACAAAGATAAAAGGAGATGGCCATCCAATCCAGACAAGGATTTTGGGGAGGTCATATCTCCTTAGGGTTGCCATCGTACTTATTATGTAAGGATAATTCTGAAACCTGGTAGTGAAATCTGGTCAATTTGTTGGGTACCAATAAGTTGATGGAAATTCTTTTCTGATTGCAAGTTGATTAGCATTTTGGATTCTTCCACTGTTTGTAAGACTTTACCAAATAGTCTGATCAAACAATTTTCAGTGTGACAATTCTCTTCAGTCTGTTTGTTCTGATTGCTGGCTTTTCTTTGCATCCAGTGTTTACTGTTGGTTCAGCTTGGATGTCTGAAATTTCTAAAGCAAAACAATCAGTGGTAGATAGTGTGAGTAGCAAATATCCTTGTTCCCATGTGAGCAGGGGCAAAAGTGCATTCACACAAAACATTCCTACAAATAAATCCCTCTTCTCTGTATAAAGTGAACTTTGGAACAGATAGTCAAATATAGAACTTTAAAAGAGCACACATTTATAGAACACTTCAAATTAACTGGTATTGGGGCTGTCCCAATTTTAGGACTTGGGAGTCTCTTGGGTTGGGTTAAGGATTCTCAGAATGGTGACTGAATTTATCTTAGTTGTCCTGTCTACCCATGCTTCTTAATCTTACCAATTCTCGCAGGCAAAAATCAGAGGTGATTTGTACTATAATATTATTTTGGGAAAGGGATGAGAGGAAGCTCACACGTTCTGAAGGAATCTGAGCTAAGATAATTAGCACGTGAGACAAAAAAGGATGCTTTTGACTTGTTTCTCTAGTTATGTATTCCTCCTCACAAAACTGGAGTGCAAACTATAGAGATTTATATGCTTTTTAATTACTAGTTTCAGTTGTGTATGTATCCATATCCCTGTGGGTAGCATCTATAAATATTCTTTAGTTTTTCTACTTCTCCACAATTATTTAATCCGGGAGCACTGGCTTTACTCAACCTACGCCAATGTATGTCAGCTGAGGTTTTTGCCTGTACTACCTCACACTGCCTTTAAGAAGGCTACATTAATTAAATTGAAAAATTACGTTGTCCATTAAATTATTTCAGACATGAAAACCTGAAACTTTACTTGGTCTTTCTAGATGTAAGCCAAATCTTAGCTTACACTTGTAACACAAAAAAGGTAACTCCAGTTGGTTAATTATATATTATGCCAATTAAAGGACTCTGCTTTGAAAATTGTATTCTGTTCTGAATTATGTGCTCTGAAAATATAGAAAATATAGCAGAACCTCTGCTTCTATATTTACACTTCTATGGCAATACTAACATATTGAAAGAATCTAAGCATACAGGTGATGTAATTGACAATGGTAGGTACAAGGCATTTTTTGTGAAGAGGAAAGAGGGTGTGGGGGTTTTGGAGAGGCTCTCTTTCTCCTTTCTTGGTGAGATAAAGGAGAGGGAAGTAATACAGCCCTCCAGGTTAGGAGTCCCAGACACAGAACAAAGGCAGAAGTAAAAGGAAGAGCCTCTGAAGAGTACACGACTATTTAATGCTCAAATCTGCATATTGCCCTACTTAAATGTCTCTCATTTGGACCTGATGGATTCAATGGTCAGGGAACTACACTGAATGAATGAATAATGAAAAACAGAATTGCCTGGAAGATAGATGCTGGTATAAACTTAAGATCATAGTATTTCAAGGCTTTTATGGAAGTTTGGCAGATACTTAAAGGCTATCAGAGGCAAAGTCAGCCTCTGGTTATCCTACTTCTCATACTTTTTTTCCCCTGAAGTTTCTCTAACAGCCATTGTTGGAGACTAAATTGTGGGCTAGATGGGCTTGTAATCCAAATCCCAGGGGCATCACCTGATTGCACGTGACTAATATAGATTCTTGTATTGAGAAAGATAGGGGATTTTACAGATTTCTGGTTTTATTTATTTATTTTGAACATTAATGGAAGTCTTATTGAAGCCCATAGGAAGTATCCCTTGACTTTAGTGGCTCTTGCTGTTTCAGTTCTGTGGAAGCAACAGCGATTCCAAATTAACCTACCAGAGTTTAACAAACAATCAGGGGAAAAAAAAACCCAAAAACAAAGAACAACAACAACAACAAAACCCCAAAACCAAACAAAATAAAAAACCCCAAACAATTGCCTTCTGTTCGTTCAGTTTCCCTTTTATATTTATGACTTTGGTTCACGCGTTTTGGGATGTATTTGTTCATAGTCATTTGTAGAGCAGCTCTAGTTTCAAGTTGCTCTGTGCGGGTCTTCCAAAACTCCATCACACTGCCTGGTTCCAGCTCGGTGTCAGAACCACGTGGTCATTTCAGCTTTCTGACGGTGTTGAGTTAACTTTCAGATCTCTGTAGCTGATATGTGACCCCATCTTGGTACTGAGAGTACCAATGGGTATACCAAAGGAAGAATCACCCAGGACTTGAATTTTTTCACGTAATCCCTCTTCTAACCCACTGTTAATAACCAGTGTTGTACAGAGGATACTGAACTAGGGTTGAGATTCAGTAGGAGTACGGCAGTTATTGTGTTCTCTTAAGTACTGGTAGAAATTAAATACAGGCAGACTTTATGCACTTTTTCCCCCCAAAAGGGAAAAGAGGTGACAGATTGGTTGAGTTGAAGGGAGGGGGATTGTTTGTTCTTTTCCCCCTCCCATGTGCTGTGCAGGGCATGGGCATATGTAGCTTAAAAACCACTATGTCCACTTGCCTGTTTAGAAAGAATGGGTTGTATGTGTTTTACCCTTTTTGGGAAGATCAGTGCGCTTTTCTCAACACTTAAAAACAGTGGGAAGGGAAGGCTCCTTCTGTCTTAACTCTTCTTTCCTCACCTCTCTGCTTAAGGCTGCCAAAATTTATCACAAGGCTACACAATGCTGTTTGCTCATGCCTCGTTACACTGCACCAGCCCCTCTGGACTTGCAGAGTGGTCTGGAATGGCTCCCCATGAAGATGTTTAGCTGCGTGAATGCCTCTCACACCCTGGGAGGGTTCAATGCTAGTGGAAGTGCAGCTTCCCACCCCTGCTGAATTCCACAGTTGACCTGGTTATGGCGAATTATCTATTTCCTTTTAAAACCCAGAGAAAGCTCAAGTGCAATTGATTGAAATAATTTGTTTTATTGAACAGTGTAAATAATACCATGTATCCAAATTAAATACAACTGTTGTAGTTGGATTTCTCATTTAAAAGTTAATAACAAAAATGAACTGGGGGTGGGGGAGAAATCCTAGGTTTTGATGTGCATTGCTGCAGCGACAGCCAAACTATATATTTTGACTCTTACTTCTTTAAGAGTGGGACGTGCTTGAACCCAGCATCATTTCTCCACGTCTGGCCATCAGCTCTGCCGTTCCAGCTGAACGCTCACACCGGCCCCTCCACAAGGCCAGGCGCACGCAGGGCAGCTTCACCAACGGTGAGCCCCCTTCCACCTGCCTTGCGTTGAGCAAGAGGGGTCGGCTGAGCACCTGCCTCCTGGCCCAGGTGAAACTTCACGTGAGGGAGCTGGCCATGGCTGGCAGTGTCGCACCCAGCGCTGCTGGGGGCTGCCCCCAGCCGGTCACAGCTGGTTCTGACCAGCTCTGGCACTCTGGTGAAGGGCCTGTTGTGTGCCAAACCTGCAGCTGTGGGGGGCAGGGGCTGTGTGGCACCTCTGTGTAGACATGTTCGAGAGAGTGGCAGCTGGTGGCAAGTGAGGACCCGTAGAAAGAGACATTGTGGTGATGTGGCTGGGGATGCAGTCATGGGAGAGGTACCCCTGAGGGACTGCAGCCTGCGGGTGACCCACACGGGGGCAGAGGAGCAGGGAGAAGCAAGGAGCAACGGAGGAAAGTAAGAGGCACGGAGGAGAGGCAGGCACAAAATGACCCCAAACCTGCCATGCCACCCATTGCCACAACCAAGGGCTGAGTGCAGTGCAGGGCAAAACTGAGGTAATGTGACACTATGAGGGTGGTAAGGAGAGGAGCTGGACTTGAACTGAGCCTCAGGAAGGAGTACAAAAGGTGTTTCCCCAAGCCTTTTTTTAATGGTTTGTTTTCTTTTTTCCCAATGCCTAAATCTGTAAGTAAAAGTTGGTGTCAATTCGCAATGAGTTAAGTAAAATTCCCCGAGCTGGAGACTGTTCAGCCTGTGGCGCTGGCTTCACTTGGGTTCAGAGTGAATCAGCTCCCTGTGTGGACCATGACACTCTCAAACGTTTCCCTTGCATTCCCATTTGCTTTCCCCACACGAAGGACACCTCCCCTGTCTGCTGGCCAAAACTGACAGGGGTGAATCTGAGAAGAGTGTGAACACTGGTTGCTCAGTTTGCCAGACTTTAAAGCTCATTAGGTATATAAGCGCACCCTGGCTAGCAGAGGCTGGAGGTCAGCTGCGCCTGTGGTGGCTCTGGGACAGCTGGGTGCCTGCGTGCCCATCCTGGTGGCTGGTCATCTTGGGGAGCTTTCTGTGAGAGGTACCTGGGATGTTTTGAAAGCCTCAGTTTAAACCGGAGACTTTGGAGTCCTCAGGAGATGGTTTCCTGGTTTCAAGAGCAGTGTGCTGCTCCTGTGAGCCAAGACAATTGAACGGTGGGATCTGGGAGCTGCAGGCTGGTGCAGGAGCCCAGGGCTGTGAAAGTTTGCAGATGGCCACCACGAGGTCAGTGGTACATGTAAGAAGTCTGTCCTGATGCGTCCTGACCGTGCAGGCTCTGGGTGCCTAGGGACTCGTGCTTGTTGTTTGAAAAAAGTTAATGGCAATCATAGCTTCTGCAGAACACCTTAGGCTGAACAAGCAGCGTGGGAACCAGTGAGGCTTTTCTTCTGTGTTGGGTTACCTGTTCTGATGTTAAGTTACAGAGCAATTTTCACCCTTTGAGGAAGTGATAAGAGCCTAATCTTAGAATAGGGATTTCCCATAAATTGTTAGTTTGCTAACCAAGCTGTGTAAATCGGTCCTATATCTTTGATTTCTCACATAATTTAAAATTTTTCTCTAACTATCTAGGAAGAAGTCACTCAAGACTGACAAAATATAGGTACATTTAAAACATAGAAATGCTGAGAAAAAGAATTTTTATACAAGTGAAATGCCTGAAATAAAATAAATGAGAATAAACTGTATGCATCTCACTTGCATCCATCCTGATCCCTGTACGTCTGAAACTAAATTCCAAACCCTACGTGTCTTTTAACAGAGATCAATTAATAAATCTACAGACATTTAAAACCTACATGAAATATTATTTGAGTAGACTTCGTCTTGGCTACTGTCTAGTAACCCATCTGGACATCCGTTAGCCCTGCTGACTCATGCCTCTGAGGTCCATGGTATCTCAGCACTATCAGCCATAGTGCAAAGATGCTATGTCATCATGGAGCAGTGCAAGAATGATGCTAGGTCAGGTTTAAGTCTGTAGCCGGGATTTGCAAGCAAGACTTATGGTCTGCAGAAAATAATCTGCAACAGATGGATGAATTTCTAAGCAAATTCCAAAATGTACTGAAACTCTTGGAATACACTGAAGTCACTGTGTCTTCATGTGATCTTATTAAGGGCTTGAACTTATCATACTAAGATGAATGTCTCAACTCCCACAGACTTCTGTGGGGAAAAAAGTGCTTACATCTTCCTCGTAAGTTACTGGTTTTAGCCAAGGCAGAGAAACAGAGATTAGATATAAATTTGGTTATAGAATTTTGTAAGAAGTTTCTGACATTGTCTGACATGGCAGTCTCTTTTTTAGGTTGCTAAATTTTGTGATCAATGTAGTCCATATTAAAAGGTGAATAATAAGTAGATTGTCAACTGAGGCATTATCAAAGAGTGATTTTATTGGGGGACTTTGATAGTGAATTTAAAGGAGAACGTGTTTTCAGTTTAATGCTTGGAAACTGGATGTAGAAATACTGCTGGTAAAATTTGCCAATGTCACATCGTGTGAAGTAGTAAATGACAAGTACTCATACAAACCCATCCAGAGCAAGTGGACAAAGGATCTACTCTGAACAGCATCAATTTTGAGTCTGCCAATTGTAATGCCTGCAATTGAGGGAAAGGACATAGCTCAAATGTGAGGTTTGGTAACGTTATTCTAGCCTTCCTTAAAACTGAAAGACTTTGGGGACATGATGAGATAAATGGGAAAAATCCTACAATACAAGACGTCGATGAGATGCTATTCCAAAACAGGTCAACAAAGATACATCAACAGAAAAACTAAGTATGCATTTTGATGGTGAGAGTAATAGTTTGTGTTCGAAAAAATTGTCTAGAAAGACATTGATTCTCCATCCCTTGAAGATTCTAAAACTTTCTAGAAGAGAGGCTGTTATTCAAGCAGGAATTTTGGCATGGGCCTGATGTAGAAATAACTGCATAGGGCTTTGTTACAGAGGATGTCAATCAAAATATCCATAGTGCTGGTTTTTGTCCTTCAAATCTATGCAAGCCCCAAATCTTAACTCTCCTAAGGATTTTTCTTGAAAAAGTATTTGTCAGGCAATCAAAAAAAGCAAATCAAGTAAAAAGAGTAATTCTGCAGAAGTATTAGTAAAGGATTTATAAACTTGCTGTCATTCCAAATTGGAATGAAATCCAGAAGACTGGTCTGGGTCAAGTGAAACAATCAGCTGTTTTCTGTTTGCTTTCTCTTATTTTACAGGTTTTAAATAAAGTAAATTCAAACTAAACTATCTCATTCTACAAGTGGCAGAACAATCATCCTGGCTTTATTAGTTATTTACAAAGTGTCTTCTAAAATAAAATTTCAACAAAGCCAACCTGATTTTTTTTTTTTACACAGCCTTTGAGATCTTATATTGCCATGACTCATATTTCTGCGAGACTAAATATTGCAGCCAGCTCTACTTGTACTTTTGTGAATCTGATGAGTAAAAACTCTTGAGTCTTGCTCCACACTTTCTTACTTTATTAAGGAGAAAATGGAACACTAGCATTCTGTTTAATTGCAATTAAACCATACTTTCTTTTTCCTCTATAAAAAGATCAGTTTGTAACTGTACTACTATTTTCAGTGTTGAATTAGGTTGTCACAATATGTTCTCACATATAAGAAATATAATGTTCTGGATTCTGCAATTAAGGAACCAAATAACTTTGAAAGGCAGTATCAGTGAGTCAAGCCCAACCTGCATGTGTGTTTGGATCAAGTTGCCAGTGGAACTCTCCAAAATGAAAATGCTGAGCCACAGGGCAATTTTTTCCATTCATTACACCAGCTTTATGTCAACGAAAACCCAATAACATTAACAGATTTCCCCCCCCCCCCTTAGTTTACACCACTGAAAATGGAAGTAAAATCAAATCCCAAGCACTTCAAGGAAAAGAATGACAACCAAATCTATCTTTCTCCACTATAGCTCCAAAGAGAGCTATAATGAAGGTACCACATGCTGAAGTTTCCATCTGCATCTAATGTGCAAGCTCTTTTGTCACCTGCAGACTACTGTGTTTATGGCCATACTGCAGAACCACTGGTTCACCAAAGTGATTTGTGTGCCTGAAGATGTGTGGTGTTGCTCCAGAGTGCTCTAAGGACCAGGCAGCCTGTGCTTTCTTCCCTGGCATTACTCCCAAGATGACCTGGAAGGATTGAAGAGCATCAGTGAAGAGGGAAAAAAAAAAAAAGAAGTCTTTTTATAGACTTTAGATAAGAAAAGTTCAAGACACTGCATATGCCTGGCACTATCATGCTTGCACCTATAGGTTAGTTAATAAAGTTGATAAAGACACCCCTCTTTTGTAAGTGTAAAACAGGGCTTTTGACATATAGGTGCATACCCTGTCATATAGTGGATGGGTGCACCCACAGGCAGGTTGAGGTGTGTGTGCCTGTGGATAGAGAAAAACTTTTATTCCTTGTCCCCTTTAAATTCTATGGCTTTCACTTTCAATTACTTAATGAGCAGGAGTACTACACCACATTCGGAGAGACAAAGACTACTGGTATGTGGCAGAAGCTAGAAAATTTTCTATATGCAGGAAATCACCGTTCAGGAAAGTAAAAGTAAGGGAGTGAGTGATTCAAATCCATGGCAACCCTAATGTGTTCCAATTCTTGTATGCATTGCAAGTACATCTGACAGTTAATTTTACCGTGCCATCACAAAAGTATCACTTCAGCATCAGAATGAGATCAGCTTATACGTTCTGTACACTAGCAGAAGCTTTGCCAAAATTCTTGTGATGCTTAGGTTTAGTTATCACGAAAATGATCAGAGGGCTGAAACACCACTCCCATTAGGAAAGGCTGAGAGAATTGGGGCTGTTCAGCCTGGAGAAGAGGTGGATCTGGGGAGACCTGATTGTGGCCTTTCAATATACAAAGGGGGCCTATGAGAAAGATGGAGAGATACTTTTAACAAGGCCTATAGTGAGAGGACAAGGGGCAACAGGTTTAAACTGAAAGAGGGTAGGTTTATATTGGACATAAGGAAGAAATTCTTTACTGTGAGAGTGGTGAGACACAGGAACAGGATGCCCAGAGAAGTTGTGGATGCCCCATCCTTGGAAGTGTTCAAGGTCAGGTTGGATGGGGCTTTGAGCAACCCAATCTAGTGAAAGATGTGCCTGCCCATGGCAGGGGGGGTTGAACTAGATGGTCTTTAAAGGTCCCTTCCAACCCAAGCCATTCTATGATTTATACTTATAAAAGGATTTTCCATCTGTCTTGATATTTCCATTTGTAAAAGACTTTTTCATGCATTTTGAATTTTTTTTTTCTTCTGCAAATGTTATCAGATCTTCCCATCTCTGTAGTGGTTTTGTTCCTGAATTGTGAAAATATCTAGGGGGAGGGGTAGCAAACTCTAATTTGACCCTTTTTCCCCTCTCAAAGGAACAAACAAAGTTAGAGTAGAAGCCCTTGCCTCTTCAAATTCAAAGGGTATTTTGCCTTGACCTCACTGGTAGCAAGTTTTACCTTGGGGGTGGGGTGGAATGGGAAATCAGCTGACATACAAATAGTGAAGTGATTGGGTTGCTGGTTACTGTCACTAGGAATACATGAGTTTTAATCCACTGTGTGATGTGTATTTGCTACAAAGCCTTGGGCAGCTGCAAAATCAACCAAAAATTTCAACGTTAATCAAATGATGTATTTGAATAGTAAGTGTTTGAAAATCTTAACCTCCCAGCCTCAGTTATATCATGAAAGGAAACTATTGATGATTTTTGTTCAGCTTCAATCTTGATCATTCTTTTCTTTAATACAATCAAATTAGGTTGGGAGAAAAGCAAGGTCATACAGAGTGGGTAACAAAATTCTACCCATGTGGAGATTTTGAAACAGTCTTGCAATAAGGATAGAATTCTGTGTGTTTAGAGCCTCAGCAGGTACTAGTTTAGCTCCCTTGATTTGCAGAGTTTAAATTGGGCTAGGATCTAGCACACGAAGTGCCATATGCATGGGATTTCATTTGTTGGTACATGTCATTTATTTACAAGAACTTTTTGCAAATCCTATTGAATTTCCATAACAAATTATTCATCGGAGTGCTACTAAATTCTTTCCTTTTCTCTTTCATAAGAATGCTGGAGACTAGAAGTACCAGAGGGGCACTGGGAAGTAGGTGCACCACATGTGGGGTTTTTTTGTTAGGCTCTGAACTAAACAGTTAATGGGCAGAAGCTGCATAACAAAAGCACAGACGTTTACTGCTCTCTACACAAGAGCTGGTAGTCTGTGGTATTTTTAGTCTGTCTCCGGTATTTTTGCTACCAAAACAAACTACCATATCTTGTTTTTAAGTAGAGGCTGGAAGTTCATCGTAGCCCCCAAAAGGGCCTGATGTCTTGCAGCTAAGTAAAATGGCTCCATTTTTCCTTCAGTCTTGCTACTTTTGTTAGCACTTTTGTGTTAAGGTGGTGTTTTTTCATTGTGATACAAAACCTCTCCTGTAAACGATGCTCTGGAGCCCATGGCTGACCCTATGGCATCAGAGCTCATTAGAACACCACGTGCAAATTAATTAAAACTGAGGGAGAAAATTTAAAATAAGGGTAAGAATTTTTTTTATTTTAAGTATATTGTGCTAGACTGCTCATGTCCCTGGACATGTGTTAAATTCATCTCTACAGATGTACACAGGGCTGCAAAAAACTTTCAGCGCCTAATCTGAACAAATGTCTTTCCTGGTGGGTGCTCTCCCTCAGTAATGCTGAGACCACAAAAGGGTGGGAGCATTCAGCTTTGTATAGACACAGAAAACAGTTGCGCCTCTTCTCGGGGCTCTCATCAGAGTTTAGCCGCTTGTGCTCTAGGCTAGCCCTGATGCAGTGCAGCTGTGTTACCTTGGAAAAGAGCTGTGTGAGAACAGGATGAGAGATGCCTTGCCCCTAGCCCCTCTCTTACTCAGGAGTTGTGGTTATGCTCAGCCCCTTGCCCTTGATCCTTGCCTCGGCTACTTTGCAGCTGTGCCTCTGGCTGGCCATGGACTTTACTGATCCTGACCTGATCTGACATGTTGACTTCCTGGCTTGACCTCAGGCCTGCCTCATCCCTATGGGCTTGCCTGGCGATCTGGACTCTTGGCTGACCCTGCCTACTGCCTCTGATCAGACCCCCTCTGTTTTGTGTGTTCAGCATCCCACAGTACTATGCCCCTTGTCAACGAGGGCACTGTCCATGCCCGCCTCGCTGTCATCCTTAGCCCCTGGCTCGCTTGTCTGTAAAGAGCAGCCCACTCTTGTGGCTCCCTGAAGGAAGTGGAGTATGATTGTGCTTGCTTTTTGCTGGTGCTCCGTTTGTTAACGACTCCACATCTAGCCAGAAGGAAGTTATCTGGCCTACTACGGCTCTGGTTTGTTCTTTTTCCAAATTGCTTCCAAGAACAAGAAGACATAGTGAATATGGATTCTGACCTCATGTCTTCTTACACAGGGATTAAGACATGGCCGTGTATATTAAACAAGGCTCATCCTATTCCTGATTAAATATTCATAATAGTAATTACTTGTTCACATTACAATACTTCCTGCATCTCCCAGTTAAGATTAATGCTTCATTCTGCTAGGCAGTACACAAACACAAACAACCCGGGGGGGGGGGGGGGGGGTTGGAAATGCACATCAGAGTGGGCAGAGAATATACAGGGAAGTAAATAGAGCTGATCGGGGAACAAAATTTTCAGTGTTTATAAAAAAGAAAAATCAGGATTTTGGGGAAAGCAAAAAACTTTCCAGCATTGTCAGAAAATGGATGCAATTTACTAATTTATTTATTTGGGTAGGAAAACTATTTGAGTGCTTTTGGCTGAAAACCTGCTGCTGAGCATTTTTGGAAGGGCCCTTCTGTCACCGCCCCAGTTAGCTGCCTAGTCCTCTGAGTTTCACTGCTGCCCAAATTGCTCAGCGTTTGGCTGCCTGCTAAGGCAGGCTGCTGAGTGACCCAGGGAGACATACAGCCCCTGTGCTGGTACCTGGGGAGCCCGAGGTGGCGACCTAGCCTTTGCTGTTGGAAAACTGATCTGTTTCAGCTAGCTACGGTAAGTCTGTTACACAAGGCTTTAGGGGAAAGTGGCGGTGGAGACAAAAAAGATGAGTAAGTGCCATGGATCCAGATTATCATAAGTTTGGTTTCCTCAAGATTTCTTGCCAAAGAAAGAGGACAGAAGAATCCTTCTGTCCTGGTTTCAGCAGGGATAGAGTTAATTTCCTTCCTAGTAGCTGGTACAGTGCTGTGCTTTGGATTTAGGGTGAGAACAATGTTGATAACACATTGATGTTTTCAGTTGTTGCTAGGTAGTGTTCACCTTCCCAGTTGTTGTGTTTGTCCATCCCACCTGCAAGTGTAACTAGGGTTATTGTGCAGGTGCATACCAGCCTTCAGTGGGTAGGATGCATGGGTATGGTGGCCAGAAAAAGCCACCACTGGATACTTGGAACTGCCACCACCAGATGCTAGAGCTGAGAACAACACGATGATATAGTTGCCCTTGGTGGTCTATGTGAAGCTGAAAAGAACCCACTATGGTTCTGCTGCTGTTTCTAAATCACTGCTTTCTTATTTCCCCCAGACTACAAATGCCTAAGAATATGAATCAGGCATTGCAAATCTAGTGTAATAACAAATAGTAGTTCTGCTTTTACTGGGATACCTGCTCATGAGGGATACCTAGTGCTGCTATTTTGAAGATCAACAATTTACTCATCACTGATCATGGAATATAGTAACTTATGAGGCTATACTGTGCAGAACCAATGACACATTGTGAATATACTTATAATAATTTCTCTTGCTCACCTGCCCCATGAATATGTGAGGCTTCATGAACAAGATGGAAGTGAGGCCAACTCTGAGGAAATCCATTAGAGACCCTGAATGGTATTCAGATCCCACTAAAAGGTTCTGAACCTAGGGAATCCACAGAGAAAACAAGATCGTGTTCAAAAACTGCACAGTATATGCTGAAACTCAACTAATGTTCTTGAGAAGTTACTTTACAGACAGAGTGTGAAGAAAGCCAGGACTGCATCTTTCTTTCCCATTTAATCTGTTATATGCACTTTAGTTTTCAGGTACATAAATGTATTTTTTTTTATTTATTTCTTTTTACAAAACCTTTCCATATTTCAAGTATTATTCCCTTCTCATTATGCGTGTAGCTGACAGCTCTTCACAATCATTTCAGATGATCTTTTGATGGCAAAACTCTGCTGAAGTCGATGGAGTGCTATCCATTTACACAGGCTGAATGCTCTTCTAGCAACCCTTACTGTTGTTGTTATTTGCTTTTCTGATATGTGAGTGCTGAATAGAAATGTAAACAATCTGTGTTTATTGTAGGTTCCATTTTGTTATAGTCCTATTCATTACAACGATATTATGTTGCATAATATTTATTCAGAATGGGAGGGATTATGTCATCAAAACTACCTTTAAACTATTTGTGTTCTCTACAGATTCTTCTGGGAAGAAGGATTGGGAAATTAACCAGTTGTGAAATCACATATTCACAAAAATAGATCAGAGTTTGTGGCTTGATGATACAATAAATCTAGCTGAGGGCTAGTTATCAGTTAAAAATGTCTGAAACATCTCAACTACATGACCCAAAGCATTGCCTTGATGTTAATTCAAATTATTGTTTAAAATTAGTTCATTTTTTTGAGTTGAATGTATAGTTTAGCTTTGTATCAGGCCAAGTACTGCCTGCCTTCCCATAAGTTTCATAAATCTAGAATAAAAACAGAAAGTTGTCCTAAGCTGTATTGTGTTTTTGTTATTTCAACAGACTTGCATTCATGTCTGATGCAGATCTAATGCCTACTATACTTAGCCACTAATAATTCATGGTTTGAAACAAGCTAGAAATTTTCTGGCTGCATTCTCCTCTGGATATTTTGCCTCCAAACTTTAAGGGCAAGGAGGGATTCACTTGAACTCGGATCTGAACCACTTTTGTCTTTGAACGTTAGCAAAATCAGATTGATGTGCAAAATCAAACCATTGCATTGTTTGCTTGCCTTCAAAAAGTTTGACTGCTAGCAGTGGGATTCTTTAAATGTGGTGATTGTAAGGCTAGATTGCTGGAGACCGAAAAAGCCAAATTATATTGTGTTGCTCTGATTTGGGAGGATTAGTGAAACAAATATTAGACTGCTTTTTAAATTAGTCTAGATGAAAACAAACAAGCCTTGGTATAAGACCAGTAGAAATTTGAGTGCTTAACTGCTAGGGTTGTTCTGAGAGTGCCTCCAAAAACCGATAAAACTTTAGTTCTTCAGAAAGGACAGATTTGCCTTCCAGGGACATGTGAATGGATTGGAGCCTTCAGAGAACCAAACAACTATAGATCAGAGCTGCCTGGAAATTCAGTTTTTCCTTCCAGTAGAAAAATTTATGCAACAATAATAAGAATTATTAGAATAGTCAGTGGTGTGAACATTTTCAAGTGTTATTCTGCCAAACTCCTGAAGTGACTTAGTTTTATTTATACCTAAGACAAACTGACAGATAAGAATTACCTACAAAACATACTTGTGCTTACAACTTGCTTCTAAAATGGATTTTAGTGCGAAAGAGCATATGACAGATCTTCTTACAAAACAGCCGAGTGCTTATATTGCTGCTGAGTTAGCAGATAGATGATGTTCAGTTTCTTTCTCATTGTGAGCTGTTTCAAGCCCCCATTTCTTGCAAGAACCATCAGAAGTGGGGAAGTCGAGTTTTGGAGTGAGGGCACTGTCTGTGATCCAGTTAACCTGGAGCTGTTTTGCTCAAGGACCTTCCCTGGAGGAGGAGGAGGAAAGACAATTCTGAGGCTAAACAGTGGTTACAACATCCTTTCAGGAAGGAGAACTTGTGGAACCTGAACCTCTTCAAGCTAATGTAAGCCTGCAAGCCAAGGTTTCCCACTTACAAGTGCCTCACCAGTGCCTAGCACAGGACTCCAGACCCTTGGCAGAGGTGAGCCTCAGCATGACTTCCTTCAATAACTTCACTTGAGGAGCTGGGTCTGCTCTCTGTTCTGTGTAGGGGAGGGTCCTCTCCGTCCACAGGAGACAGAAAGCAACCCCAAAAGCCTTTCATTAAAATTGTCTCAATTAGTTGGCTGCAACCAGCAGCAACCTTCTCCAGGATATCCAGGAAAATCCAGGCAGTGACTTCCTACTCAGTATACTTCACTTGAAACTAGCCTACTTTCTCACAAATTAAACCTGTACAGAATGGGGCTTTCTGTCTTTCCACACCCCTTCATAATCTAATTCCAAATCCCATTCAAGAGATCTGTTCAAGTAGAAACCTTCTCAAAGACCAGTGAGATGTGTCGGGTTTTTTTCTCTCTGAACAGCCTGAATGAATCTTGTGTTTCTTTCACTTATTGACAATTTATGCCTATATCTCAAAATCTGGCTCTGTGATGACCGATAACTGAACATCAAAATTGATTTTCATTCGTATCCTCCTCTCCCTTTTGCAAATTTTGCTCATTAGAAACTTCAGGCCTACTCTGTACAATAAACTTCAGGCTTGAAAACAATCTACAAATCACATGTGCAATTCAGTACATATAAAGAACTGACATTGTTGGAACATCAGTCAGGAGATAATGCCTGAAAGCACTGTGAATTCTTTGGATATTTATGGTCTTTGGGGAAGTGCTGGCTGAGTAGATTGTTCTTGGTTTTAAAGGCATAGGGGAGACAGATTTTTTTTTCTTTCTTCCTCTCATTTATTTTTTCCTGGTTTAAACATATACGTACGTATAAGACTTTTTTTTCAAGTCTAATAGAACATTACCCAAATGGGTACTATACCAGAAATGGCCATGATCCTAGCTATTTGAGGTGTCAATTGCTACTACTCAGATTGTTGCAAATTAATCTTTTTATTAATAATTCTATATGCAGTTCTTCACTGTCTGCCAGCCTATCTTAACTCATTCAGGCTTAGCTTTTCCTAGCATGCTTCTACATGGGAACTGGCCTATTAAATCTGGAAAACAGCAGCAGTCTTATTATGTCTGTTTGGCTCCAGACTGTTCCAGAAGTTTCTTTTCTGTCTGTCATCTGATGAATACTTTCTGTCTTTTTGTTGAGTTTTACATGGCTTGTGCTATTTTTTCCCCCACCCCTGTGGTATCTGACTTTTCTCATTCCCAATGGATCTCAGAAAGACCTTGAGTCAAGTACTTAAGGTCTGTTTGTATCAGTGAGAATAAAGTGTACAGATGGTAGGTGAGTCTGCAGGGGTGGGATGTTAGTGCTGTGGCAGTCTTGCACATCTGGAAGTCAGGTGATCTCTGTTTTCTGTCTCCCCCTCTCAGAGGTTTCTTGACCTCCTTCAAATAAGCTGCCTTTGTAGTGTCTTCTTGTCTGTAAAATGAGTGGGAATACTTATTTGCCACGGTAGGAGGTGAGAGTGGGAAGGGGAGAGTAGAGATACGTGGTCAAGTAAGCTTTGCTACTATTGTGGTAATACCTGGAAATCCCAGTCAAGCCTGCAACCTCATGCTGGAAGGCATTATACAAACGCTCAGTGAGAGACAGTAAAAAGCTTCAAGTCTAACTGGGGGAAACAAAAATGGAGAACAGAGAGAGACAGGAAGATTTGAAGGTGATGCTGTTTTATAGAAGGTATTTTTGAGTTGGAAAATGCTGTTTATCCCTTAAGATTATTAGTAGATAATAGTATAATGCAAGGGATAGGTTTCGCCAAAATAATTTTGGTTTAAAAACTGTAAAATGAAAATGACTAACATTTTTAAAGAAAAATTTGTGCTTTCTCTTTTAATGGTAACATGGTGCACCATAAAATTTTCATTCCTTTCCAAGTAATTAGAATCATAGAATCATAGAATCATTAAGGTTGGAAGAGACCTCCAAGATCATCGAGTCCAACCGTCAACCCAACACCACCATGCCCACTAAACCATGTCCCTAAGCGCCTCATCTACCCGTCTTTTAAATACTTCCAGGGATGGTGACTCAACCACTTCCCTGGGCAGCCTGTTCCAATGTTTAACCACTCTTTCAGTAAAGAAATTTTTCCTCACATATAGAATCATAGAAAAAATTAAATTGCGAAAGCTTTAATCATTGTTTCTTATCTGAACTATCAAATCTCTGTACGAAAATACTTGTAAGTTATTACTGAGTAGTCTGAAAACAGGTTAGAATAGGCTGCTTTTTTGCCTGGTTTTCTGATGAGTTTTGTGGTTTTGTTGTTGTAGTAATAATAGGCTGTCTTAATTCAGATTTTGCTATCTGCCAATATGTCCCATTTAATTATAAAATATGCAATTAATGACTAATGGGCTCATGACTACATGAGCCTGGAGATATTGAAACAAGAGATTTGTCTGTTGGGAAGATATTATATTCTCAACATATGGCCTGAGCTTTGGATTTTGTGATACTGAAAACAGATTATCTCTAAGGTTAAGAAAGTGTGAATATTAAGATGTTTGAGGCTGATTTCAAATGATGTACTACACATGCAAAATGCTGTACACTTTGTCAGTCACCTATATAAAGCACAAGTGATATCACAGCTACAGGTGTCTCTCTCTCAGCAGGGCTTGTCATTCATATTAGCTAACTCAGTAAAACTGATGAGTAAAATGCATCCTGCTTTTACCAAGGCAAGGGTTCAGAAATCACTTCTATGAATTAGTGTGTGAAGGGTTGAGCCATAACTTTGTTGCCTGCAGCACTTACTTTGGATGTTGTAATACACATACTAAAAATATCACATGAAATCATGAAAGGTTTGTTAGTATGTCTGATCTTGAAAGATAGAAGTTCCTTGTTATACTATGAAAACTTCAGCATTTTAAGGTTTCCTGACCTGCTTGACTGTGTAATGCTCCTTGATATGCTGACCTCTGGCTTGCATGCTTGTCTTCCCATGCCATGGAAAGTATAGTTTGGGGAGGAAAGGTATGTTTCTGAGTGTCACCCCATTGTGGAGTGAGGCTGGGACAGGACAATTCTGTGGTAACCCGAGCTCAGAACAGCTCCTGTGTCCCACCGCTGAGTCAGAGCTGTGGGTTCCTGTGGCTCTGGACTAAGCTGGCTCAGATCCCGTGGCTTTGCAGTGAGAGTATGGTCTTGATGTGGGAAACTGTATTTCTGCTCCCAGTTTTGCACTTGTGGCCTGCTGGGGGGTGGGGGGCACATATTGGAGAGTTGTCTGCTACAGTGATAGTTGGGAAACCTTTTCTTTTTAACTTAAAAAAAAGGTGACTGAAACATGGGGTGTGTCTTATTTTTTTCAGTAAGGTTTGAGATTAATTTTGTTGTTAAGCAATGCATAGGCTTCTTTACAGGCACCTTGAGCAGTTTATAAATTTCTGCTGCCCTTAGGTAGCAGAATTTAAGAGGTCTGAAATAACAGGTAAAACACCAGTGAGCAGTTTCTATGAAACACCTCAGATACTCTACAGTGCTAAAAATATGGGGGGTTGATATGGATGGGTTTTTAATATTCTTCATAGAAATGGACAGACCCTTATAGATTTGATAAATACTATAAGGAATATTTTTATGTACTTACGAACCCTGCAGGAGCTTGCCTGATACTTTCTGTATTATAGTGACTCTATTAACATCATGTTTATGCACAAAATGCTGTAAAAACAGGTGTACTGATATGTTTTGTCTTATTTCAGCCAATGTAACTAATCTACGTGAACGCTTCTAGATTGAGCATGCAAGTTTAATCTATAGATAAGGATTTTGAGAATAGGTGCACTATTCTTGGAACCAGCATTCCCTCTGTTGCATGATAATAATGTGTCAAAACAAGAAATATCCTGTATATATAAAAAATTAATAAATTAGTATCAAGGAGAAAGAAATGTAGTGTATGTCTTTGATTTATTTGTCTTCAGGATGATTACTGAAGATATCAGCCAAGCAAACATATAGCAGCAACGGTCTGTGATTTGCACTCTTTTTTTTTATTTTTCTCCCAACAGAAACCGTATCTTCAATGTATCCTCATGTGATTAAATCCTATTTCTGTTTCAGGCTATAGTGATGTACTTGATTTCCACCAATAGAAATGTATTCCTGCACACCTGTTGAAGTCTTTAGGGACTTTGTGGGACCTATCTGTGGGTGTCTGTTTATGCCACTGGACCTTGGTCACTTCAGTGTTTTGGGGGTTTAACCTTTAATGCCATCTCTTAGCTGCCCTGCCTCTATGGAAGCAATCACAAGATGCCTGCCCAATGCTTAACCTACCAGTAGAAATTCACCAGCAGAGATGGTATCCTTTACTGTATCAAATCTGCTTACTATTTCAATCCACTCAGTTTCTCTACCAGCCCTCTAGTCCTGTAGCATGGATATGTCTTCTTTTGAATTTTTAATCTTAATTACCTTTGAAAGAGAAGAAAAAATGTTGCCAAACTTGCCATCATTTATAGATCTCTAAAAGGCAAGATGACTTCAAAGTCTCTGGAGTGCAAGACTTTTCGAACTGTTCAAAGTAGTTTTGGAACAAGCCTCCTCCAAAAAAGAAAAAAAAAACAAAATGCAACCAACCAACCAACAAACCCCTCAACAACAACACGAAGGAGCCGAGAAGAAAGCTTAAAGAAATAAATGTGTCTGATCATTATGACAGTGGTGTCTGGCTAAGCTCATCTGGCTTTACTTTATCTTTGAGGCTGACCAGATTGGTTTTCAGCAAGTACTGCATGGCTAGTCATTTTGCAAGGGCTCATGCATGTTGGAAACACCAAAGCACAATTCAGCTGTTTTCTGGGCCTGTTTTTTGATTGTGCTGTGCCTTATGATGTCCACAGGTAATAACTGGGATAAGGCCACCAGGCTCGTATTTACGAGACTGAAACTGCATATAAAATGGCGTCCTTTGAGAGTCTAACCCAATCACTAAAAACACAGACATACATGTAAATGGACGTTCCTTGTTCCACTGGGTTAAATATTTGGGATTTTTTTTCAGTATTCATAACCTTGCCACTTAAACTGACAGGTACTTTTAGCCCTTGCCTGGCTTCAGAGAAGTGCTGCCTCTCCTGTCGTTCTCAAGTCTGATGAATGTTTGGGACGAGTCTTCATAAAGCTGGCACCTAATATTCTGAAGACAAACTGTGTTATATTTGCCAATAGTCTTCCTGCTAATTCCTGCAACCATTTGGACTCAAACAGAACATTTGTGCAGTTACTGTTTTAAAGCTGTCTTTCAGTATCTTTTTCCCACTCTAAAAAGAGTTTGAGAAGAGCTCTCCCACCCAGAGAAGGAAGAAAAAGGGCGGTGTTCATATCGCCTTGTCTATTGAAAATGTATTCATTGCTTCTGGGAATAGAGTAATTAATTCTCCTGTTTTTTTAAGTGTTGATCCATGATGGTGGTTTGCAGGCAGCAAAAGGAAAGTGGAAAAAATTAATAATTTACCATAAATCAGTCTCTTTCAGGAGAATCTGAATTCATAATGAATATACAAAGCTGAGGTCAGATAGTTTAGCTTTGATAACAAAAGTCCATTTTTAAATGTTAATTAACCCCCCAAGTGTACACTTTTTAAAAAAATTAAAGCCTCTAATCATTTCACTTTAAAGTTCCGTTTTCTATTAAAGGAAAAAAAAAAGGAAACTATGCAGCCTCTTACATTTGTCTGGAAGGGACCAAACAGCTGATTAGAAGAATGAACTCTAGGCGTAAAAGGAAAATTTAATGACATCTCATGAACAATTAAAAAGACCATTTGCATTCTTCCAAGTCTATTGAAAAGGAAAAAAAAAAAAGGCAAGGAAGGTTTAGCTATAATCACACGCTGTGAAAGGATAGAAAAGAGAACATTAAATGCTTTTCATGATTCCTCCTGAACCCCTCGATAGCACGACAGGATGCTTATTAGCATGCACATTGCTGTGACCTGGTTTACTACAGCTTTGCATTTAGGCAGGTGTTTAAAACAGGTGTACAAATCTGTATTTTTTTTCTTTCTCAGAACTCTGATAATATGGACAAGTTGCACAGTTGATGTGTCTGTTCTTTCCATAGGGATTTTCTGGCCCCTTGGATACAGCAGATGCGTTTAGAAGATCTTGTTCAAATTGATTTATAAGCCTTTTGAAAACTAGCAGAAAAGTGAGTTGTCAGTCTCCAAGAAAAATTTCCTTCCTTCGCATTGGGCAAATGTACATTCTGACCGTGCAGGATGTTTGGTGTGTCCCCCAAACCTTGAAATTTATCGAGTGTCAACTGATGCTATGTTGTAGCCCCAGTAATATCTGTGGCATAATTGAGATTCCATATTAATTTTCCTCTTTGACTGTCCCCATCTGTAACAACAGTGTTATCTGATGTAGAAATGGCTTGGAGGGGAAGTAACAGGTCATGCAACCCATGTTGTAGCTGTAGAGGCCAAATATACAGCTGGGAACATCTATGAGTATCTAAACAAGATATGAATGTGTCGTGCCCTTAGATCATGAAATTGAAAAAATACCTAATACTTCTACAGTAATCTCTTAAGTGCCTCTAAGTCTAATCTTGCTGAACTCCATCAGTGATGTCAACTAATGTTGGAGGTATGTAAGGGAGCTCGGAGCCTTGGGAGGTTCTTCTGGGAATCTTGTTTTTCCCTGCATGCTCACTCTCACACGGTTCACTGAGCATCTTTCAGTGGCTCTTTTTGGGAGCAATTTGTTTTGCAGAGCCAGACTTTCCCTGCTGAGACCACAGCCCTCCACTTTTTAGTCACTTACCAATAAAGTGACTAAATAAACTAACAGAATCAGCTACTGGAAAGTTTACAGAAAGACCACGTTATGACAGTAGATAGGGTGTTGACTCTGATCAGATACAATTCAGATTCAGGGAGATTTGGAAGGATAAACTTGTCCTTCTTCATTACCTCCAGAATGATTTCTATGTATCGCATGGTGAAACCTTTCTTTTTCCTTCTTTTTGTTTGGTTTTTTTTTTTTAATAGGAAAATAATTGTTCAAGCTGACAAGCAACCTGTCATTCTTATGCAAGCAAGCAGGGAAGGCACAAGAGCAGCCTTCAAGGGATTAGAAGTGTCGAACTGTGTAACTCTAAATGGTGCTGATCTAATTGATGCTTTACCTAGCAGGGGAGGAGAAAACTCTAGCAAACAGCAGTTATTTTGCTTTCAGAAAGAACACTGTCACAGACATCTTCCTACAAATGCCACATCAGCTGCTAACAAGTTGTTTTGGGAGAATCTTCTTGCTGATTTATGTGCTGCCATACAATTCTTTTCCAGTCACTGTGAACGTTCTGGATACCCCTTTTATTTATTATGAAAGATTGCCTTGAACGTGGACAACAGAGCCAGTTAGGCAGCTCAATTCTAGATCCTGGGAGCATAGGAAATTTATGTACATCCTGGTGTTCATGTGTTATATGCATATGAAACAATGGAAAAACCTATTTACTGCCTCGGTTGTAGAGTTGCTAGTATCTGACTATTATGCAAGGAGTGGGGGGACACATTCCTTTTAATCCACATCACAATTTAAATTTAGCACTAAGCATGTCTGAACGGAGCAATATTCCCTTTACTTTTACAGAGGAAGAAGAGTGTCTGTAGGTAAGGCATTAAATTGGGAGTCAGGGGACTCAGGGTCAGCTCCTGGTTCTCTTGCAGGGTTTTGTGATTTTAAACAAATCACTTTTCTGCCTGACTGTGGTGTTCTGAGATAAAATGGATGCTTGGGAGGGATGTGGATACTGCATAGGGGTGGGGGCTGGTGAACAGATAGAAAAGTTCTCTTTTCTCAGTCTTGTGACTTTTTTTACTTGTCAGGAATATAGAAGTTGTTGAAAATTTTGTATTAAGTAACCAGCTGCAGCACTGGGTAAGAATACCTGCCATGTGCAGATAGGTGCTTTCTTAGAAGATGAGTTGTGTATGGGGCTGTTCACTGTGAACAGCTTCTGAGACATTTCAGGACATTTTAAAACAGTAGGAATAATTCATATCTGGTCCCAGGGCAGGCAAAGATGGTACATTATCATTAGTGGTGACACTGTATAACTAGGTAAACCCACTATGCATCTGTACCTGTGATGCTCTTGAAGATATTCACCTTCATACCTGCACTTCGAGAGCACACCCTTTAGTGAAACATAGATGCATGTCTCATGGACTAGCAGTGACAGCAGTGGACTTGGTGTTAGGAAACTTTAAAGGAGGCAGCAGAGCTTGATACTTTTATGATTTGGAATGACAAAATCTAATTTTATGTTTTGTGCTCTCTCACCACATGCAATGAGAACTTTCCCTTTTCGGGAATTAATGCTTTTATTGCAGAGGGAAACTAAGGGCTCTCTAGTCGAGATATGTAGTCAGTATAACACATCGTTAATAATAAATAACAAGGAAACCTGTTCCTTGTTTAACCCATTCAATCCAGTGAAATGCTCCAGCAAGCACTTGTGGTATGAAAATCATAGATATTCATGAAGCAAGTAAGCTTTTTTCCCCTCCTCCATATATTGCATATGCACTTAAATTTATGCTTCTGGTTGCTTTGTTATATTTCTTGAAGGAGGATTCCTCCTGCTATGTGAATGTCACCTTTTACAAGTGACAGGAAGATTAAGTAAAATGCTGTACAGGTAATTATAACGAGGCTATTGGCAGCCTGTAACACAGTGTAAATGACACAACTAATTTTGCTGTTGAGACATAATGTATGTGGCAAGTTTTACTGGTAGCTGTACTTTGTACAATTTACACTCTCGAGAGGCATGTGGTACACATCACTCTGACCATGAGTCAGCCATAAACTCAGCATAGCCCTTCTACACAATGTCATTAGAGTGTGAGGAGCTGCCCTGTGACATTCATCTCAATTGCAATTAATTGTGTCACTTCTTGGAGAGCTTGTCTCATTGCATAGATGTTTTTGTTTAAATTCAGATCAGATGTTTTGTATATGATCCTCTGCTGTGAATTTTCTCTGCTAAGAAAGATAACTAAATAATATAGTATATCTCATGGTCTGGAGAGAAGTTTTGACAGTTTTTATGTACTTATTCTTGTGAGACTGATCAGATTCTGGTTATGCATATGTTCAGTGACTCCATCCTGATATGCCCTTGACTTTCTCAGAAGTAATATTGCAGCCATCCTGGTTTGAAAAACAAAGCAACACCAACAAAGCATAATAATGTAGTGAAAATCTCCACCGTGAGTGCTTTGCTTGCCCTGTTCTCTTCTCCCACACACAAACTCTTTCAGGGTAATTAATTAACTGTCATAGAGGCAAAGCAGCTAATGAAGCTTTCTTCACCAGCCTCGTCCCATTGACTAGTTACTGAAGAGCCAACGTGTAGTGCCAAGGATGAGCTGAATTATGGAGAAGCATACAGTGTGCATCCTTTATAACTCTGTCAAAGATAAATCTCTTAAACTTGTTTGCTCATATTATAGCATCTGGAGCCAAGGGATTGTGCGGTCAGCTTTTAACAGCTTGAGGGGCTTTTTTAAATTTTCAAAATGCAGATTATTTATTTAAAAATGCAAGCAGACTACACATCTGAGAAGAACAGATGTTTCAGGGGTTGCTTTTTTCTCTTTCACCTTGAATTGCATGGAAAAAGAATTGTTTCTCTTCTAGCCCAGACAGCATCACCTTGGATGTACAAAATGGATCACTGTTTAGTATGTGGGGTAGCCATTTATATCTGTGCAAATTGGCTTTAAAATGTTACTGTTGTAATTGTCCAGTATTTCATACCTGCCAAAAGGATTGCACAAGAGAGAGAAGTCAAATGGACAGGGCAGTTGCTTTCAGTTAAGTCCAGCCGTGCCTTTCAGATGAGAGACCTAGGTTTGCTGGGGCTGGTGTTTCTGGAGCAATGGGATAGTTCTTGCTTCCACATCAACACACTAGAGAAGAGAGTATTTCTACATTCAAAGCTGGAAATGTTAAAGGTTAAAGACTTCTTGTATGTTATTACATTACCCTGTTTGAGGAAAATCTGTTATCTTTCTCTTAATAACCGTGGCCATATTTTGGTGTTCAATTAGACTAGGCGAGATAATTAATATTATACTGATCCTGTATCATGGATGGAGTGAGACTGCACTTCACTAGTAAGAAAGAAACAACAATGCACTTTATTGACAGAAAACAGGGAGTTAAGGTTCAATGGTAAATGCAACAGTGGTTTAACAAGATTCGATGGCAAAGTACACTTGATTATTTACTGCATAGAGGACAGGGTCAGACAAAACTGTCAGGGAGACCCTCCCGTTGAGTCATGAGGTTCAGAAAGGACTCCCTTGCTTTCTAAACTCCTTCTCAGAAAGGAGTCCAGGTGTGACTGGATCCAATCCTAGTCCCAGACTTCGTCAATGGTTTATGTCTAAAGGATTATATATGTGCAATTAATCCTTTATATCACTTAGCTAAGATTTCGAAGTTTGGCATGGTATTAGTCACTTACCGAGTATCTGTTGCGGCAAGGAATCTCTCAACCTCGAGGACTAACCCTGAGAGGCGTCCCTACTCAAGGGGAGATCCCACCGTGCAGCCCGCTGCTGTGCAGGAGAGCTCAACGGGTCCTGGGCTACCCACTATTTATATATAGAGTAAGATGATTGATTTACAGTCATATTTGCATATCAGCAAGACGTTTGAGTCACTGGTCCAGACAGTGCTTGGCTACTGTGTTCCACCCACCTCCAAAGTCCATCATAAGCTGGAGGCAGCCACAATGACTCCAACTGGTGGTCATCGCTTATGCGGGGCAGGAGCGCATTGCCACATCCTGTCAGGGTCATCCTCAGTAACTGCTCTTTTGTTCCAAGAAGACACTTCGATAGGATCCTGATGGATCTCCTCCTATCACATGTCCTGGCCAATGCCTATACAGTGCTGTTAGAAGGGATAAGGAAGAGAGATTGCTGTGTTGTCTGCATTATACAGCTTGGTGATTTACCTAGTGCATAATGGAGATGAGAGCTTGGATGAAGGCTACATACTGAAATTCAAGCTGATTGATGCTATGTTTACGGACTGGGAGAAGACGCTACAGAGGTGTTTATAGCCATACATTTAATTTGAAGGGATATGCCCTATTATCTATTGTTAAAGCTAATATTCCGGTCCCTGGAGGCCAAAGCAATTAATATTTATCAGTTCCCCTTTCTCATAGGCAAAAGGCTGTGGTCTTCTATGTCAGAGGTGGAGGTCTTCACAGAGATCCTTGACACCTCCTTTTAAGAGGGGGAATAAGATCTGTCTAGATCTCTTGTACACTTTTTAACAATGTGGTAAAACTACGTAACTTATGTCTAAACTCCTGTTTGAATGACTTGTTTCCCCTCTGGTGGTTTCACTTACAGAGGAAATCAGCCTACTGCGTCTACCAGCTAACTATATTGTTCCTTTCTCTCAGATGGTAGAGCCCTGTTGGTATGTCTCTCTTCTTGTGTTCCGCTCTCTGTCTCTGTGATGCTGTACACATGTGCCGTTGGTCTTGGCTATTACAGGTGGCTCTCTCCCTCTCACTTCTTCATTTCCAGCCTTTCCAAATGAACAGCAGAGTTCCTATTGGGCCTACAAACCCACAATGCCCTGGGCAGGTTTAAAACGAGGTGCTATCTCTCCTTATCATGACTGAAATTTTCAAAAAATCAATTACTTCTCTTAGGGATATTGGCTCCAACTTAGGGTTTCAACAAAAACCCCAAAACAAGCCGAAGTTGAATCTTAGACTCATATAGTGAAGAAGAGTTATTTTCATTCAGCCAGGATAACTGAATTATAACAGAGTGAAAGAATTACGAAGAAGTTTTAAAGTAGCTTTTAATGCATCTGTCTTTCCTTTCATAACTGAATTACTAAAACTCTAGCAGTATTTTGTATTTTACTTTCTTTATATGAAATTATAGCATTAGGTCATCCCAGGGTAATTTCTTAGAAGAAAATAACTTTTATTAAATCTGGAAAGTTCAATTAAACCACTTTAAGTTGTTAAAATAATTGAAGAATATAAAGATAATTGATATTCCATGAATAAAAGACAGAAAGGTTAAAAATATAGCCATTCTTTGATTTAGTTAAATAAAATTAAAATCACAATATGCAATTCAGTTCTTCTTTGTCATTCATTTCTGTGTTGTGAATGTCCATTTTTTCCTAGACTGAAGTGTAAGACAGCATGCCAGAGGGAGATGAAGAACAAAACCCTGTGTTCAAATCTGAAAGGTCATACCTGGCTTTCATGCATTTCTCCATCATAACTTTTTTTTTTTTTTTAAGAATTAGGGAGCTCTGGACAGTGAAGAATTTCACTTTTAAATTGCATCTGAAATACTCCATAAAATGTGTAGGTGATGAACCATGAGAACTGAGACCAAGGAAAACAACAGGCAGCATACTGAAATCTGTGCCTTGCAAAAAGTAATTTAAAACTACTATTGGATGGTTCAAGTCCTTCAGACTTGGATCTTTTGTCATTTTACTATGTGGGCTATATGTTTGTCCATCCTTCAACAAACAAAAGCCTCCTGGGAGGAAAAAGAAACTCGGGGACAGACAATTGGTTCTAAGGGAAAACCAACCAGTGGGGCACAAGTGACAGCTGAGAACTCAAAAATTGCTTCTGAGAGCACCAGTTATTGAGCAGAGCACTCCAGGCAGCACCCTGTTGCCAGAAAGCACCCAGCAAGGGGATTTCTGCTGCCTTGGTGCTGCTTGTGTGACTGAGCTGTACCTTCGACTTCAGTTCATAGCAAGCTGGTAGTGGCAGTCTTAGTGGTCGTGTTCGCTCATAGAGCAGGTTCACTTCTCTTTGTATCCTGTATTTCTGATCACCAGTCATCCGGACTGGGACACCAGTTACTGTGTGTCATAGCTTCCTGTGAAAGATCATACATCCAAATTCCATTTTGATGTGTCAGGACTCATTCAGGGACTGAGTCAATGAAATGCAATTGTCTTGTTGTGTAAGCACAGTTAATATATAAAAAAAACAAACCAAAACAAATAAACAAAAAAAACCCCTCACTGCTTGCCTCCTACTGGATCTCCAGCAGAAGCACAGTTGGACAAAGACATTTGTTTCCATTTCAGATGTATAGTGATGGATGCAAAGGTTAAATCCGCCTCACAAGAGTAACAGCAGTTTTCATGTATACTTTTCTATAGAAGTGGGGAGAGAAGCTGTCGGGATGTTTGTTTTGAAAAAGAATATACTTCTTTTACGTGGAGAAAAACATCAAGTAGTGTTTTTGGATCATAAAGGTATTAATGATGAAGAAGTTAGAAGGACAAAGAAACACATAATGAGCAATTCAAAATAGAAAAATGAGCTACAGCTGTCAAAGCAAATAGCACGAAAACAAAACTGTCTGATTGAATTCAGCCTTTTACACCTCAAATAATTTCTTGGCGACCTTTTCTCCATGAGTTGTGGTAAAAGCTAACTTAAATCTTCTGTGCTGTTATCAATCCTGTTTTCAACGCTGCAGTTGGAAAGATGTGCTACCAGTGATCAATTAGAAGACACTACTGCTTTTATAGTGCCATGGCCCATGAAACAATAGTGTCATATGAAGACTACCTTGTCCTTCTCAGTGTCCTTGATACCAAAGACAGTATCAAAGAGGCTACAAAATAGTGAGTGATGTTCTGTATGTGTCTCATTTGCTTTCTCTGTGAATTGAATTAACATAGCCCTGAAAATGGAAAGAAAGCAGTTGAAAAAGAGTGTATGCCTTTCTCTGTGACCCACCTAAGTGTATGTAGCAAGGTGTAAAAGCTGTTTCAGCCTCTTCTCAGTTGGCTGAAGAGCAGCTTCTAATTAGCTACTTATCTAGTAAATTAAATAAAGTGAATCTTTATAGCACACATTGTAGCAAATGCAGGAGGGAGGGGTAAAAAATAATACTAGGGGTTGCTTCAAGGCATAAACTGTCTGTGGGTTTAGCAAATAGGTGCTTATTTTTATTCAGAATATGTTTTTATCACCGCTGCTATTCAAGGTACCCGGTGTAAAAAGGCCCAGACCCTTCACCGAGAACTCTTAGTATGACACAACGCACACTGCCCCACTCAACTTTCATGAGAACGCTTCCTGGGGGCTGAAGGGAATTGCATAAATTGTCAGTATGATTCATACTGCTTATTAACTAAATGCTTCAAGGGTTGCCGGTTGAAGTGGACACGTTTCAGTCAGCAAGTTTATATATCAGGCTCTAGCAAACAATAATCTGGGTCATGCAGGCACGTTCACAGATGTGATGGTCTAAAGCAAGGTTATTGCAGATGGCACAGGTGGTAAAGTCTGCAGTTGCCCATGGGAAAAAACCAAACTTTTAACAGTGTGATTTTAACAAGCTGTAACTATTAGGTTGGGTTTTTTCACGCTGTCTGAAGAGTTCCGTTGTTGACTTTTTGGGAGTTTCTTTGACAGTAAGATTAGAATAACTCATCATACCCATGATGAGTTGTCATGGTCACAGTGGCTACTTCACTGAAAAGCTTTAATACATATGTGCTTTTCAGAAGCAAATTTTGCGTGCTTATCAAGGTGTTCATTTGTTTCTGTCATAATTTGCTTAGGTGCTGCTGAGTTACAGTTTGCTGAAAAACTCTTTGCTTAGTAGAGTCAGAAAACTAGTTTCTCGGTGTTTTGTCTCCACTGAGCACGCTCCCTCCCCTACTGCTTGCTGGGGATATTCTATCCTCATCCCGTGAGGCCTCAGGCCAAGATTTCAAAATGGAACAGAATTCCCCATGCAGGTAGAGGAACTAGAGTGAACCAGCATGGTGATTTGGCACGGTTTTCTGCATAATTTATGTCTGTACAGTTTGCTTTTACTGCAAGCTTTCTATAGGGGTGCTATTGAAATGACTGTTAAAAATGCTTCTGCCAGTATATGTTCCTGGCCTTTCAATACATAATTTCAGACTATGGCAGTGTTATCATGCTTGGTTTTAATGAAAACACTTTTATCAACAATAAATCTTGTAAGGACATCACTGGAAGGGGGAAGGTGATTTGTCCTACCTTTCAGATGAAAGGGAGAAGAAATGAATATGGATAGTCACCAGAAAAAACACAGATGAGACCTTGGAGTCTAGACTGGAATAGTAAGAAAGTGTGGGTAGGCGTACGAGGTGCTAAGATGGAGGAGCGATTTTGTCAAAGGACTCTTTAGAACAAGCTGAAAGACAGTAATAAAGAAAATAAATCTTAGAAGAGAGGTCTTGGGTCAACCCAAATGGCCTGGATCCACCTTGAGGAGCCTTTCATTTTGCTGAGGAAATGGAAGGGAGATTTCTATATACGAAATGTATTAAGGGGAATCCTTTCTCTTAAATAAACCTGGGTCTCCCACCTCCACCCATGAATGTCTGGCAGAAGGGGAGCTAATTTTAAGCAATGAGTGAGTTTACCTAATCGTCTATAATGTCTAGCTTTATCTTTAGGGAGAAACTGATTGTATGTTCAGAAACTGTGTGTGTTGTCTCTGTTTATCCCTATGTGAATCTTTTCTCTCACATATCTAGAAAAGTTTAAACCAGAAAGCTTATATTTGCAGAAGGGGAAAGGACTTTGGTAATGTGCAAGGGGTTTCCCTTGCCTTAAGAAGCAGGGGTTGTTCAGCCTAGAGAAGAGAAGGCTCTGGGGAGACCTTATTGAGGCCTTTCAATACCTAAAGGGGGCTTATAAGAAAGATGGGGACAGACTTTTTAGTAGGGCCTGTTGTGACAGGACAAGGGGAATGGTTTTAAACTAAAAGAGGGTAGATTCATACTAGATATAAGGAAGAAATTTTTTACAATGAGGGTGGTAAAACACTGGAACAGGTTACCCAGAGAGGTTGTAGATGCCCCACCCCTGGAAACATCCCTGCTTATTCAGTGACAATCATTTGAGAAACCTAACTTCATAAAATTAACATGATTTTTTCTCTTTTTTTTTTTTCCTGGAAGTAATGGAATTGAGATAGTCTGTTTGGAAATAATATATGCACGTGATTTCAGCTCTTGCAAGTCACTTTTTTCTGTTCTTGCAATAGTGGATAATGATCTGTGGAGTTCAGCCTGCAAGTTTGGCAGAGTGGGTTTTCTTTGCATCTAGCTGTTGTTTAAGCTTTTGGTCCAGCAACTTTAAAATGGATGTACCTGGCTGTATGAATCCCATATTCCACTTGAAGTACTTCTTAATTTTAGGGATGCTGTGTCCTCTTGATTACATTGCAGGGTGAAAGGTATAATTCATATTAATTTTAATTAATTTTTTAAAAAAGGCAAATTGAAAATTGTAATATAAAATTGCTCTGTGCTTCCGCATATGGCCTCCTGAGGGCACTAGTCTTTCAGAGCTATAGGAAATTGAGACTTGCTTAACTTTTCAGTCAAAGCATGTTCCTCGTAATAATCATAATTATCCATTGGCAATGCAGAGGGATACTAGAATTCATTGTGTCATTCAATCAATAAAAATGCTGCACTCAAAATTTTCAAGCCAGTTTGTTCTTAAAAGTGTCACACAAGCATTTCTATTTGTGTTTCATTATGGTATAATCTATATAACTGGACCATATGTTCAGCTAAAGCTAGGCCTTCTTCCGAAATTCTCCCGACTATATTAGAAATAAGCAAGATTAGAATAAATCTTTTTGTTTCCTTGGAGATTAGGAGATTTCACAGATCTTAGAACTGTACAAATCTGAGAAAGTCTTCAGTCTTTCAAAACACTTGATTTATTTTATCTACATTTAGCTCATGAAAGTATATCTTATGTATATTTGCCATATAAATGCCACTTTTTAATATTCTAGTACTCTTGGCAGCCATCTCTAAGGGTAGGCAGATAGGAAGGCAATCTTGGGGCCATAATGGGACCTCACTTGTTCTTTGAACCTGAGAATATTTAAACTTTTAGTCAAGTAGAGACTTGGTCCATTGGCTAAAAATCTGGTTTGACTTGATTCATAGTCAAAACTGCAGAGTTCTGGTTCCAGCAAGATCTGGAAGGAAAAGGAGGGGAAACCCCATTCCACTCCTCTCCATATCTTCCCTATTACCTGAAATAGTCATTGACTAAAGTGCTCGTGTTTGGAGCAGGAATTTCAAACACAAACTTTCCTTTCCAGATGACCATCCTAATCCCTTGGCTACACTATCAGCTCTTTCTTGTACTCTCTGTAGCACTAGATATTATGAATTCTCTTCTGTTTGTTAGAATATCCTCAACAGGATGGATTGTGTGCCATCAACATGTATATCCACTAAACAGTACAGTCAGTCTAGTGGATCTTGAAAGATGTATGTGTCTTCATCTGCAAGCAGAGAAAGAAATTTATTCCAGGTCCTACTTCTCCTAAAGAAATGTTCTAATCACAGGCCTTTTAAGTAAAATAGCTTTTCTTTTCCCTAGTGTTCTTGCTTTCTTTTGTTTTAAGGTAGTGGCAATCACTGTGGTATCTGTGACAGCCTGATCCATAAGGCATCTTTTGAGAATGAATCCTGGATCGGTCCTTCAGAACATCTAGGAACAGAAGCATATAGTTTCTTGAGTCTGATAAAGGATAAAAGCACAAGATGGGTAACAAATTTTGCTATGTATTCAAGGCCAGAGCACCGCCCACCACAGGCAGAAGCACAGATTTAAACACCTACCTGGAGAATCTGAAAATCAAAATTCAAGATGCCTATGGGATCTGGGCCATGAAGTCGTCTTTTTAAGCATGATATCTGAATTCTGATTAGTCCTGACTAGAATTTGTTAGTAGATTGGAAACTACTAACTTCCAAGTTTTTTCTTAGTATACTCCATTAGGAGAAGGCAAAATGAAAATCTAGAGATTTGATCTGAAGGAGAGCAATTTAAAACATTTTATCCATGTACGACATGACATTTGCAGCTGCTTTGGGAGAAAATAGCAAATTAATAGCAAAACAGTTTGAGAAACAGGCCTCATTTCTTGCAATAATTATAAGTTTAAATTTTAAAAGTCTGAAATATTTGAAGCTGGATAAATATTCTTTACTAATGTGTTGCATTACTGGCAAAAACTTTACTATCATCTTTTTTCACATAGAGCCTGCTTTACTGTTTTAACAAGACCATGTTTATCTTTCACAACGACTTGTTTAGAAGCTCTTTAAAATGCAAACAGTTTTGATGATGATGCTCTATTACGAGCTACCCACCATAATAGCGCTTCCACTTATCAAAATTATCATGCAACTTCCATCCCTGCAAGAGGAGGGAGATTTACACAAATACTACATACGGTAATAACAAAGTGGATACTTGCCCTATTTATTCATTACTTGCCCACTGAGCTGATGAAGCCACTTCATTTGTTCACATGCTAATACAATTGGCTCTGGAGAAGGATGGGATTATCTATGGGTGTTCCTGAGCTCTGCAGCACTGTGCCCAAGCCCGCTGCCCCATTCCCATCTGACTGTTAACTGGGTCGGATGTTATGCTGCCATTGACTGCTGACAAGTGCAACCTCGGATCTGCAAGGGCAGCAACGGGAGCCTGGTGACAGCGAGCAGCCACCCCCTTCTAGCCGCTCACCAGAGCACTGTGTTTCTGATCTAAAGGATGATGAGTTCACAGAATTTTAAGGCTAGAAGCCATAATGCAACTAGACGTTATGTATAAGGCAGGCAAAGATTTTTCACTTGACATCAAGCCGATAGACAGTAGGACCAGCATTTATCTGTACTGTTCACCCACATTGATTTAAAGGGTGATGCATGGGATTTGTTATTTTGCCCATAGGTAAATTGTTCTATTGGGTGATAATTCTCTCACTTCTAAAATAAAGCACTAGTTTTGAACATGTGTATTGGGTGCAGGTGCCCAGGCGCTGGCAGCAGCAGCAGCAGCACCAGGTGGGCTGCAGGGTCGGCCCCCGTGAGGAGCG
>NW_008825075.1:5047514-5056892 GCF_000699105.1 Pygoscelis adeliae
CCTGCGCTGCTCAGAGGGGAGGAGGTAGAGGAGTCAGGGATGAAGGAATGAAGTTGAGCCTGGGAAAAGGGGTGGATGGGGGGAATGTGTTTTAATTTTTTGTCGTTTTTCCTCACCATGCAACTCTCAGTTGGCAAAAAAGTTCATTTTCCCCAAGTTGAGTCTGTTTTGTCTATGACAGTAGTTGGTAAGGGATTTCCCTGTCTTTACCTCGACCCACGATCTTTTCCATCTTATTTTCGCCCTCTGTCCTGTTGAGGAGGGGGAGTGAGTGAGCAGCTGGGTGGACGTCTGGCAGTCAGCCAAGGTCAACCCGCAACAGCATGTCTGCATTTGTGCAGCATCAGCTCTGACACCCAGTTTTGTATGTTCATACTTAGTGACCACTGATAACTTCGAGCTTTCGGGCATGAGCTTCTATCAATTTCAGCCAATGCTACTGTTTATTGGTTCACTATGTGGCATAATTTAGTACGCTCAGTTATATTAGTCGCATGGTAAAAAGTATGTAGAGTCTTTTACACATTTCATAATAACAAATATTGCCTTTCCAATTCCCCTCACTCCCCAAAAAATAACACTTCACAAGTAAAAACATGAACTTTAGTAATCTATTCCAAATTATGAGCAGCTAGCGGTAGTTAGGGTTGTTGTTTGGAACTATAAATTACCCTGCATAGATGATGGCTAGTAATTTTGTTTATTTTTCCCTGTAAAGCTTCCTGTTGTGTTTAAACTGTTGTAATCCTTAGAAGCGGAAGAACACATGGGCTATAAAAGCTGTCACTGTAAAATCAGGAGGCATGCACAGCCCTCATCAGATGCAGGAAAACCAACTTTCTGCTTTTTCTACTTCAAATATTAATTAAATTAAATATTATTTTTTCTTTTTGGCTAGGAGAATGGCAGCAGTTATTACTATCTCCAGCAGTGCTATGTCAACGGTTCAAGAGAAAAAAAGAGAGCTAAGTTGCAAGTTGCTATCTGAATAGAGATGTACTAAAGGGAACGTGATATGTTCAGATGAAATAAAACAGTTCTGCAGGCCCTTAGGAAATGCTGATCTGGAAGCAGAGGTGCAGAAGCAAAAATCCATAGTCGGTCTGGAGACCAGGGGCCAGGCTGAGCCCCCTGAAAGAGCAGCTTATATGATTGAAGTTAGTAAAATCTGGGATATTTGCTTCTGTTCTCAATTTGATTTGTCACAAACTCTCTCTACTTGCTGCATTTAGGGGTGAAAGACTTGCCTATGGAAGAGTTTTCTTTCTTCCCAGTAATTTCTTTCTTCAGAGTTCTGCTCAGGGTGAGCCAGGCTAGCTGGTGTGTGGTCTGGAACTTCTAGGCTGATTATAATGAGAATCAGGCCTGGGCCGTTCATTGCATTGTGCAGAGAACAAGCCCAGGGTGTGCATTTCAAAAGGTGATGCAGTGCTGTCCAAGAAAGTTCAAACTATTTTTTTGTTTCAAGGCCCCAATTAAATAAGACCATTCTTTAGCAGTCATTATGTCAATCAGCGTATTTGCTCTGTGTGCATACAATCCTCCTGCTGAAAAAAATCTGAGCTCTTTGCTGTCCTAGGTACGAGAGAGTCTACTAGATCAAATAGGGGCAACTGCAACAACATAGGGTTCAACAGTTCTTTATCCGGTTAAAGTTCTATGCGATAAATAAAATCCTTGTCTCCTGTCATGTTATTTCTGAATTTGTTTTTGATATCTCCAGTAATGTCCCTACAAATTTCTGTATAGTGCACTAAGGAAAGAAAGGGCTGGATTAAAGGTAATTCAATAGAAATGAGTATTCATCTGCAGGGGCTTCAGTAGCAGAGATCACAAATTTGTGTATGCTAATTTTGTCACCTCTACCTGTGTCAATCGCATGATTTTCCCCTTCTAACTGCACAGAATGTAATCCTTTGGGTTGAACAGTTAAGAGAGGCACAATTGGTGCTTTATTTCTCTATGGTTTTCCAGCTTTCCTACTCTTTTTTCTATTTTCAGGGAGAAGAAACAGGTAATTTGAAAGCAAAATGTGAGCATCTTTGCCACAAGTGTCCTCCTTCTGACTGAATGTTTCAGCTGAGGGTTCAGGTAACAAATTCTTTATTTTTCCATGCAACTCTTCTGGATTAGTCTATAGTGCAGAATTTATGGGAACAGAAAATAAAAAATCAAAGATTGGTTTCATTTGTTTTTAAACAGCAAGATTTTCCTCAACTAAACCATAGCATAGATTTAATATTACACACGGGTTAGTGGAGCGTTTCCTACGTGGAGTACTCTCACCCTGTGAAGAAAGGGAACAGAGAGGGTGTGATTAGCCACCGTGATGGTATTGTTTCTTTACTTCTACCCCTGTTCAAAGAGGCATTGGTCGGTGGAGCAGGGGTATAGACACATAGGGCGGGCAGGAAAAGCCAAGGAGAGTCAACAGCTTGGAGAGCCACCACCATTGATAGAAGATAGCATTCCACAGTAGTCCTGTAAAGTACTGCCCTCACAGAGCCTCTGGGAGGTTGCTGAATTACTCCCTGCAGTCTCTGACACATGCAGGAGGAAGACCAAGAGTGTCAGCAAGATGTATGTAGGGAGAGACAGACACAGGTATAGCCTGAAAGTGTACAAACTCTGTAAAAGTCCTGCAGAGCTATGTCACTGTGGGGGCGGTGGGGAGTGAATAATGACAAACGGGAGCTCACAGCCTTAATGTAGCTTTTCCTGGCTTCCTACAAAATTTCTTGACATATTATTGACCTTACCCTCACAGCTTAAATGCCTAATAGATTTTTTTAATCCTTGCTCTAGATATAATTACAGGAAAGTACTTTTAAAGCACCGAATGAAACAGTACAAACGAATCACAAGAGAAGGAGTTGTCACCCCATCTGGCCATCTAATTTCTTCAGTGGTGCTTCTTATACTGTTTCAGAATAAGCTTGCTTTCTTCAGAAAACAAACCCAAGCATTAGAATGTCTCAGGCTTGCATTCCTCTGATCACTGTTCAAGGCATTGCTAGATTTTTATCTGCCTGCCTTTGACAAAAAGTGGTGAGTACTTGCTTTTTGTATTGTCTGCTGAACTTGATTCAGAACTACAATAACCACTTGTAACTTTCAATTAATAATTGAAACGGGTGCACTGTTGTTTGAGTGCTTTGTAGCATGCTCAATCCAGTTCACCCAATTCAAGGCATAGATGAAGATGCAGACTTTACTGAAGGAATCTATAACCTTGAGGAAATAGGCACATAAAGAATACAAAAGTACCTCAGTTACAGCTGATACAAGATGAAGATCCAAATGATACAGACAGTGCTGTTAGCTTTAGATGTCCCATCTTTTATTTTCCTTGGGGATCATCATTTAATTGGCTGCACTGTATTAAGAAAGTGAATGAAGGCAGGTGATGTCACAAGTAATGGTTGTATTGGAAAGCAGAGATATGTGACAGAACAAATTAACGAGTGTTAGAGAAAGGAAGAAGGTGAAATAGAAGGATAAGGTACATGCTTTTATTTCTGTGGTTTTGCAGCTATTTTTGTTGTTGAGACACCTGGAATAATAGCTCAGACAAATCTGGATATGCCAGCTTCCAGAGAACATCACCAACCTTTGCTTTTTTGTCTTATTAACACCTGTTATTCAAAAGGCAGCAGATGTAGAAGCTTGGAGTTCAATGGATAGCTCAGTTTGGGTTCCTCGGGAATGGACAGAGACAGGTATTCACTGGGGGGAATGCATACACAGTTCTGGGAAATCTAGGGAAGTAGGGGAGATTGTACAGAAATAGCTGGCATAGTGGAAGAAAAATAAAGGTAAAACAGGAGACAGAATAAAGGACAATGTGTGACAAGTGGCTACTAATAAACAACTGCGGTTTCAACGGAAAGGGAGAATGGAAACCAAACAAGATATCAAAATGAGAATTAGAAGAGAAACTGTAGGAGGACATTAAGGGAGAGAGTCAGATTGGCAAGATGGAGAGTAGCCTGAACAGGCAAGTCAAATCAAATAATAGTCAGTGATTTTTCCTAATGATTTTGATGCAACTGACTGTGTGATGATAACTCACTCAGCTTTGCCTGTCTTATGGTAACATTCAAGACATTTCTTTCTCCATGATGGTATGTGGTAAAGGTAAGGTGTGAAAGGAGTCTAACCAAGGGGCATACTGCTGTTCAGTGATTTGTTTCTTCAGTGGTATTGGTTTGTGACTCAAACTCTATGATTCCTGATATCACGATTATTTGTCTCAGTCTAGATATAACCATTTCCTTTCAGAGATCTGAAATAATTTTCTGACCAAGCTAATAAGTTTCATTGGAATCAATACAAATTATTTTTGGCATCTTTGTAAAGAAGTTAGAGAAAATGAAGAATTGTTTGCACTATATGTAGGGATGAGGAATGTTGTGTTGTCCTGACCAGACATGGGTAAGGAACTCAATCAACATGTGGGTTGAGACGCGTTTTTCAAAATAACTATGGGTGTCTACAGTGTGGGCAAATGTATCAGAGGAATTCCCCTGGAATCCTTTTCTAGTCAGTGGATAAGTAGGTAATACAGTAGAAGGCAAAGTGCACTTGGTCAGATCAGTGACCCTAACTCCATTGCTAGTTTGGCTGAGATCTCTGCTGACCATAATACTGGTCCTAAACAACAGAGTCAGAGACCGGGTGGGAGGAATCCCACCCATACTCTTGCGTTTTTCTTTTTGCTTTCTTATTACCTATTTTGCAAGTGAGCAGATGAGCCACCCAACTAGAGAGTAGTCTGGGGCAACTTTCTCATTCACCCACCTTGTATGCAGTCCTTAAACACCCACATGCTACAGTATCACAGTGGGGATGGGGTAGTGTACAATGGCCCACCTGGGTTCTTGCCCCTTCCCCCTCTCTCTTCTGTCTGTGGCTTCTCCACTTTGCTTACAATGCTTACTTATGAATTGAACAACCCCTCCAGAATAGTCTACTGAAGAGTTTAGGGCTCTGTCTGGAGAATAGGAGATGTGAGCTGATCCCTGATGAGAACCCTGATCTCAAGGGTGTTGGAAAAAAAAGGCTCTTCCATTTCTTCTAGTCCCCAAATTGTTTTCCATCTGGACAAAGTCCATAAAGTTGATGCTGCCTGTGCAAGTGGACTCTAGAGGATTAGGAGAATGACATGAGAAGCTTGAGGTATAGAAAATAAAGTAAGGGATAGGGACATGAGTTGAAACTGAACATCGATCTAGTGGCGGTTTAGATGAAAGTCTAAAACCCTTCAGTGACAGAAGGAGAAGGGGTAAGATGCTCTGCTTTCCAGAGTCTACAAGGTAAATAATCAATAGGATAATGTTTTGTGATCAAGCTTTTGCCGTGTTTTTTAAGGGAGGATCTAGAAACAGAATTCATACTAATATTGCATTTCCTCATTAGATCTTCTAAGATGGGACTGTTTGCCTTTTTGAATATTTTAGGCCAGTCTGTGCATCTAAGATACTATAAAAGGCTCTTGCCATAAATAATCATCAGGGTTTTGGTATTCTTGCCAAAAATGTTTCTGTTTTAATCAGAGCTAAGTAGCTTTGGAAAGCTTCAGAACTTGATTAGAAAAATTTCAAGGTGGGGATATTTGCTTAAAGTATACCAGCTCTTTAAAGTAATCTTTGCACGTTGTTGGCCCCTTTACCAGTTATTCCACCTATTTTTTTTTCTTTTTTTTTTCCCCTTCTTTTTTTTGCATTAGATGGTGCCAATTCCATGAAATCTGAGATTCTACCTAAGGCCAGGAGTGTGGAAGGAGCAGGGGGTTCTGATCACAGCTGACCTGCGTCTTCTGAGGCTTTGTTATCATCCTGAACTAAACAAAAAAGTAAGTGCTCTTAGGAAAATGGAAGGTAAACAATGTTAAATGGAATGTACATCTCTTCAACTCTCCTTGTCTTTATGAAGTGGTACATAAGTTGAAAGAGCGCAGAGTCTCCCTCCAGAATGAAAATTATGCTTTTCTAGTCCTCCGGCTGCAAATCAATGGTGAGTACTTACAATGAAAGTACAAAAACTCTCTTAAACAAAATAGATTATAAGCTGGTGACTATGCAAAATGAAGGGTCACAGCAATCTAGTAGTAATTCCTCTTTTTAATTTCAAAACCTAAAATAATTGGGCATATCTTGCCCTCATTTACACCTGTGCAAATCCTATTATATTCAGCAAGGCTTTACAAAGAAGACAAAACTCATCCCTTGCAAATTAAGAAATGAACACATAATGAGAAAGAAATTGGTTGCCTTCCATTTCCCAAGGTATTCATTTTTCACTGATGAAAATTTTCTGAAAAACTCTTGTACTTTATATCTATCCAGGATTAGAATTGCAACCACAGGCTGTAGGTACGCTGTTGCAGCCACCAAAGTCCATTTGGTGGTGTTTAGATGTTTGGTTTGGTACTAGTTGCTTGCTGTCCTGGAAGCTGGGAGACATATCAGTGTCCTCAAAGTGCAGGAAGTGTCCAAGGTGATATTTTGGTTCCCATTCTGTGCTTAAATATGAAGATAACTGGATGCAGGTGTATTGTTCCTGGGAGTCTTTGGGACACTATTTGAGACTGGGACTGTGAAAACTGAGCATCCTAGACGTTTTTGGCAAGATGCTGTGAGACTCCTGTTATTTTAATGTACAGCCAGCTGTGACCAGCCAAAAAAATAAGGTGGATGTTGTCTTAAGTACACTGAAGCTTTGAGTGGACTACTGAGCACCTCCCCCAGCTCCAATGAAGTGAACAGAAATTACAGGTGTGCAGTACCTTATGGATAAGGCCCTGCTGGGCAATTTGTGCAGTCACTTATGCCAGTGCAGAATCCCTAAAGGAAATTTAATGCTCTGAATTCACATTACACTGGTCTAAGGGGCTGATTAACAGTACACAAAAGGCAGTGCTTCAGATACTGACTTATGGGGCCAAAAGCATCACACACACAAAAAACAAAATAGGCAGCTCACGTGAGCCAGTTGTGATTTTGGAATCACGCAAACAATTAATGTGACTACGTGGCATTTTTTCAAATTGTAATTTCCTCTTTGCTGTTATTACAGCCCTTGAAAAGGGATGACAGTCTGCTGCCTTCAAAAAAATGTACTCTCTAAATAGTAATTGCTTATTTGCATTGAATCCTTAACACTGTATTGTTTAATTGCCGAAATGTACTGAAAAATTATTGAACATATTTGTGAGCAAATATAATATGACTGTCTTTTGAAGAAAAATGTATCACACTATCACTAATTGCATGTTTATTACAGCTTTGCCTGCCAAGATAATGAGGAAAACTCTACACAGGCTACTCTTAAATTACCTATTGGTGAACAATCTTTTATTTTTCTATCATAACTTTGCCCAAAAGTAGAGTACAATTTACAGTCTCCTTCTTCCATCTACATTGTTTTGCTATCAGTTGAAGTTTCAAATATTCCGTGGGAAGGCTTTTTACTTCTTCTGGTGGTTTTTTAGCTTTTATGTTTCATTATTGACATTTTTTATATATGCTTACAAAAAAAACAAAGCAAATACTTTACTGTGAAAGAGTAGAATGGCTCAACCACATGCACCGTAAACTGACAGCCTCATTGTAGCCAAGTAGATGTTGACGAAATGTCAAACTTGAGATAATATTAATAATAAATTTTTCTATAAATATAGAGCTTAAAAGTAAAATATAATGTACCAGAGTGCTTATTGTCTTTGCTGCACACTTCCATGATGAGAGACTAGCATAACTAACTCCTTACATTTCAATACAAATAAAAGTCCTTAGGTTTTCAGTGGCGCCTTTAAATGCTTTTTGAAGGTCTTTCCTTCCATACCACGATCACCACTTATGCTTTGCTTTTCCTTAACTTTCATTTGTGTATTTGTAATTTTTTTTTAATGGAAAGTGTGTTATAAGTGGTATTTTAAAGCAGATTTCATTTGAATGAAACCGGGAAGTGGTGGTGGTTTCTTCTGTAATTGATCTACCTCAGACTTGTTCTCCTGTAAGGGTCAGAAGAACTGAAATGCTGCTCTTATCACAAAAAAGCTCGGTGTATGGCCTGTGCTTCTGGAGCAGAGGCCTTCATTTTGTGTAACGTTTTCTAGCACAATGGGTCTTGGTCTTTGAGCAGGCCTCTGTGGCACTCAAGCAGTCAATAAAGTTGAAAAGCAGAGGATCTGAATTGGGAATCTAGCCTCAAAATCACCTATAACCCATTTCTCTCCGAGACATTCAGTCCCTCATATTTTGAGTAGTATTTATCTAAAGTATATGCAACCAGTATTCTCTTTATCTTCCCAGAGTGCTTTGTAGAGATTATCAAGTTTTTTTTCCTATAAATATTTTGGAAAATAAGGTAAACATTTAGAGGAAAATAGCATACTGTTGTATTTTACTATAGTATTTATAATGGTGATAATAAAAAGGATGTAAAACTACCTAAAGACAATTTAAAATCCACCAGAAGCTTCACCTTCAAATGGTCTTGAAATATATAACATAAATTTTCAAGGTTAATTTTATTAAAATGCAGTCATAAGCAGATATTTTTTCACTATTGAAAATTTCATGGCTGGGTTAGAGAAAGAACATTTTAAGCACATTATGTTGTCAAAACTGCTTAAATAATTTTAGTGGACATCTTTAATAGAAGGTTGTACTTAAAGGTCACTCTTATTACCTTATCGAAAGGTTATTTATCCCTAAGTGTTCAAAACATTGCTGTGTTAGCTACACATATCTCAAACGTTGAGCAAGTGCTTTGATTAGCAGTTGTATATTGATAAGTAGTCCCTGAGGTAATTCGATATCCTGGGGGGACGAATGCTGGGAGAAACAGATTAAATCGGATTAGGAAATCATTCACCTGCCAACTGTTAGCACATAGCAGTTTCTGAGGCTGTGATCTGCAGTTAGCTTGGTGTAAATCTGTTTATGAGCTTGTATAGAATCATAGAATCATTAAGGTTGGAAGAGACCTCCAAGATCATCGAGTCCAACCGTCAACCCAATACCACCATGCCCACTAAACCATGTCCCTAAGCGCCTCATCTACACGTCTTTTAAATACCTCCAGGATGGTGACTCAACCACTTCCCTGGGCAGCCTCTTCCAATGTTTAACCACGCTTTCAGTAAAGACATTTTTCCTCACGTCCAATCTAAACCTCCCCTGGCACAACTTGAGGCCATTTCCTCTCGTCCTTTCACCAGTTACTTGGGAGAAGAGACCGACACCCACCTCGCTACAGCCCCCTTTCAGGTAGTTGTAGAGAGCGATGAGGTCTCCCCTGAGCCTCCTTTTCTCCAGGCTAAACAACCCCAGTTCCCTCAGCCTCTCCTCATAAGACTTGTTCTCCAGACCC
>NW_008825075.1:5057905-5102131 GCF_000699105.1 Pygoscelis adeliae
GGCTTGGCGAGCTCCTCCGCCAGCTCTCTCAGCACCCTCGGGTGGATCCCATCTGGCCCCATAGACTTGTGAGCATCCAGGTGGCGTAGCAGGTCGTTAGCTGCTTCCTCTTGGATTATGGGGGGTTCATCCTGCTCGCCATCCCTGTCCTCCAGCTCAGGGGGCCAAGTGCCCTGAGGATAACTGGTCTGCCTGTCAAAGACTGAGGCAAAGAAGGCATTAAGTACCTCAGCCTTTTCCTCATGTATGAATGTTTTCCTTGTATGAATGTTTAGAATCTGTTTCACCGCTGTTTCTGAATATCTCCTCTAACAGTGGTGAATTCTGACGAATGTCTCCTTTTCAAATCTTTTTGCCATATTGGGGTAGCTGGGAAAGAATTAGTGAAGGCCGACTAAAGAACCTGCAACAGATGATGAGGTATGTGTATACTGAGTGCTGTAGTTATGGTTTAAGCACAGTGTATTACTTGACCATATGCACCCTGTTTTGCAATGTAACGATATTTTTTAAAATTCTTGATCATTCCCCCTGGAGATCTCTGTGGCAGACAAAGAATGTTACCATACTAACTAATTTTTCAGCATCTAATAGCCCTGAATGTATTAGTCTCGTAAAGACAGGGAAAAAACTTGGACAAGTATATAGGCCAAAATACTTGTTCTTAAAATACGAATTTAAAAGCTATGTGGAATTATATAAAAGTTTACTTTATGTCTTTGATATGAAACAACTTAGCCAGTTATTTTAATATTTACAATAGGAAGACAATTTCATGTCTAACCTAGGCATCATCTAAACTGATTCTTTTGTTTCTCTTAGAGTTATCAATATGATTATTAGTGCAGATTTTTAGTGTTATTACTTTTTTTCTGTAGTTCCTAGATTGTGTCTGTCTTCTGTGGGAGGATTCTATTTAACTTGCGCAAAATGCAAAATTCAAAGACATTCAACAATCCGACTACAAAACACTGTGTGGGAGGTACAGAAAAACATTTCTTATTCATTTTGAAAATTTGCAAGGCTATTATGTGTCTCTAAACTCTTCAGCTATTTTGTACCTTTCTCTGAAATTATATTTTCATGCAGCTGATGCACCAAAGTTGTGCCTTGGAAGGATCCCTTCTTAATACGCTGAATTTGCAAGTGACTAATTCTTTGAGGAGATGAGAACATGCCACTCTTTTCTCTTGTTGGTTGTGTGAAGTCACAAATTTGCAGAGAGAACTTTGCATTTGCAGAGAGGATCCAGAGTCTGTTTTACACTCTGATATGAGATCTGCTGTGAGAGTATAGTTGATGGGTTAGGGGGGTGGGGTTCATATTAAACATCAGAATGAAACCAAAGAGTTGCAACTACCCATGCCCTAGCAAAGACTCCAGAAATTATAAATCAGAATATTCATTACAGCTGGCATCTGACCCCATTATCTTTTCTGATGAGCAGGTTTTCAGTTCATGTTTCCTTTTAACCTTCTTTTGAGTATTTAGATGACATGTGACTCTATTTTTGGTGTCTGAAAATGTGTCCCATATCTTTTCTTTTGTCCTGGTTTCGGCAGGGATAGAGTTAATTTCTTTTTACCCCTAAGTATGAAGACTGGAGTTCTAAGGGAATCACATTGTATTTTTCTGCCTATAGAAAAGAGTTTGGATTATTGTTAGGTGGAAGGGAAAAAAAAAGAAAAAAAAGAGGAAACCCAAGCATGATGAAAAATTAAGCTTTCTAAACATATGGTAGGAAGACAGAACATTAAAATGCAACTCAGATACATGGTCCTTAATAGCAAAACAATTTAAGATTAGGTTACTAACTCTGTGAACAAGCTATGAAACAAGCAGGTTCATGCCGTGTTAAGAGACTTCAGCAGATTGTGTTGTTCAGGGATGAACCTACCTGAAACAAGGAGAGAACTTTTTACAGGTCTGAGTTCTCACTGTCCTCACCAAACTAGCGCCCACTGTCAGAAACAGCCTTGTCTACAGAAAATGGGTTTTATGTGGCCAAATACTTATTTAGATATAGCATTTTCTGGTAAGGTTATGTTGGGAGAGTTCAAATAATGATTTAAGGGCTGCTTTCATTTTGAGATGGGGTTATTTCAACCCAAAATTTAAATCTATTTTGTTTCAGGCATCTTTGGTCTTGAGGTAACCACACTATTTCAGTGGTGTTTGTTTGGTTTAGTTATTTTTTGGAAGAGATCAGGCACTCAATTTCTTCAACTATTCAACTTTGAGACCACCATAGTATCTTTTTGGCCAACAAGGGAGTAGGACTGTCCTTTCTTCTATCTTGTTTGTTTGTTTTAGATTTTTTTTTTAATTTGTAAATTACTTTCATACAAAGTAAATGAGCAAATGCAACGTAATTCTGTGTCCTCATTGATGGCATTTGAATGAGTTGTCATCATGCAGAAATGAGAGCCGGTCAGTGCTCAAATATAGTAATGAAAAGCACATAGACTGTGAGAAACCGTTAGTAAAGGAACAGTGAACAGAACTGAAAGCCGTATGCCGCTATATAAATAATGATGTTTCTCACGTCTTGAACACAATAGAGCATTCTTGTTATCCCACCTCGGAAGGGAGCTAATAGAATAAAAAAGGCATAGATAAGAACAGCAGAGATGATCAGAGGTGTGAGATGAATTGAATAGGCTATTACACTTCATGGAAAGAGGGGTATGACTAAGGGGGTATGTGTTAAGATGTGGTATGTTGAAAGCTGATACAGTGATACGTAAGGAATGGTTATTCACTGACCTTCATAATACAAGAGGTTGGGAGTAACAAATTAAGTTATCAGGCTTGAAATTATCAGCGTTAAAAAAACAAACAGAACTCTGTGTAAAGTAAGTTGAAAAGTATGAACGACATGAAAACAAAATGGCTAAATTAATAGTGAATAGAATCACTGGCTGGAATCAAACATGATGGTCTAGTTACAGCCTCTGGCTCCACAGGTCCCTAAACTATTGTAGATTTGACAACATCAACGTAGAATGTGCCTACTCTTTGCTAATCATGTGCTAGTGACCATTTTTAGACATAGGTTAATGGAGCTTTTGGTCTACCTCAGTGAGGAAGAAACTTCTTATGTTCCTGTAGGTCTTTAAACATTATCCCTTTAGGAATTGCTGTCTTGTGCCCTTAAATAAAACCTCATTTACTGCCAGCTGCTGTCCTTCAAATTGATAATAGGACTGTGATCATAGCCTTCATTACTCTCTGCGTTCTTAGCCATAGTTCTGACAACTGCCATTTGTATTTTATCTGAGATTGGACAGGTGGTGGTTGATGTGTACGTTTCCTTTTCCTCAGACTGACATGTATTTAATTTAGTTCTGGACTTTGTTCAGCTGCTTTGTTTTGCCGAAATGCTCTAGAGGGTGAGCCTACAGCCACAAATCTTTCCAGGTTTGTGTTCAATTTGCAAATCCTATATTTGTAGCAGAAAAAAAGCCCTTTCTGTTCTCAGTGGGAGTGTTTGTCAGACCTTTTTTGGCAACAGCAATAAGTAGTTTATGGTCAATTTCATCTAACACTGGCCTCCCATAAATAAAGATGTGAAACCTTTTACACTTGCAGACTAAGGCCAAAGAGGCTTTTTCTTTTTGCACACATCAACACTTAACGCATTTCAGACGCTAAAAGAAAAAGAAGATATTGGTCTCCAGTTCTGGCTATGCTGCTAAAAGCCTATACTCTGACACTAACTTCTTCTGTGGACGTGTGCATAAACAATTTACCTCTCCGTTTGTTGTACCTTTGGGCTGTCTGGGAAACTCTTAGGATGTGAGAAACTGAATGAGATCTTAACTCATTGTCTTGTTCATTGAACCTGGAGTTAACACACCCTTATTACTGGTTTAGATAGCCAAATGAGATGCTAAGTTACCAAACTGAATTTACACTCAAAAGAATCTCTTCATTGCTTCCTCATAACTGCTCTTATTGGTAAATGCATATCCAGCACTGGCTTCCAAATACTGTGCATTTTTATTGAGTTATCTTCTCTCCCTGTTACATTGCTTCTGTTACAGGCAGTTCATTTGTTTGTTCTTTGTTTGTTCTTCTGCCCAGTAGATTTCTTTCTTACTATATTTTGTTCTCCTTTGTTTTCCACTCTTTTGGTCCCCTGTTTGAACTACCTAAAATACTTGATTGTGTTCTTCTTTTGCTCCTCCAAATTAGAATCTCATCCAGGTAATATCTCTTTATATCATCAAAAATGGATTGTTTTCTAATAAAACTTTTACCAATCACAGTATAAGCTGCAGTACAAGAAAATGAAGTCTCCCAACCAGCTGGAGTGCTTTTTGGGTTTTGGATGTTGGGGTTTTTTTCCAAAATTATGTAGTAGGTCTTTGTAGCCTCATCAAGTGATGGACAACAGTTTGTCAGCCATTTCTCCTAGAATTTTCCATCTCAGCAGCAAGAAGATAATATCCTATACTCTTCCCCATTTACTTTGGATGCATATATGAGTTCTTGTCTTATACAGTGAAAAGTGAGTGAGCCTTAATTGCTCAGTCAGAGAGCAAGTAACTCGATTAATCTAGCCAGTTTCTCTTGAGGAGACCAGTATGGGCATCACAGAATGGAGCTGAATAGTTTGGTAGGTATCTCAGTTCTCATTTCTCTTAAAAACATCTTTAGGTATGTTTCTCATTTTTTTCAGTCCTCTGTCCTTCTGTTGCGCTTATACTTCACATGAAACAACAGACATGAGTTATTTTAACCCTATATTGGACACTCTACCTCAGTGCATTTTTTTCTCCCCCATTTTTTGTCCAGTGTATTTCTCCATAAGTTTAATTCCCTCTACCTGACCATTCGTCCGCATGAACACCCAAATATAACTGGTTACTATGACATTAAAGGCAACCTTGTGTCTGACGCAGTTTGTTTTCTGAAGTAATTTCTTGAGAACTCCAGTTTTGATGTCTATTCCTTGGGTCTCTTCTGAACTGCGTTTGATTGCTTCTGTCATCAGATGACTGGAAAGGATCTGGAGAGGTCAATTAGTTCATCCTCTTACTCTAAGACAGAATCAGTTGTATCTATGTCAGTCCTGATGGATGCTTCTCTGTTTTGCCCTGAAATGTTTCCTAATGATGGAGACTCCATAGCTTCTGCAGGCAGCCTCTTGTACTTTGCCATCCTTACCTTTACAGAGTTTTCTCTGCAGCCTAATCTGAAACACCCATGGATCACTTCAAGTCTGTTATTTCCGCTTATAATGATCATGAACATGAGGAATGTATTGTAAAGAAGATGAAGAGAACAATATCTTTTAAAATATTTTAACAGCACTATTTAACCACTCGTTCAACCTGGCACTTTTTTTTCCCAATAGACTAAAACCAACGCTAGTTTCTTTAACCTATGATTAAATTCTTATTCTTACACCTCTGAGTCTTCTTACTCATCTCCTGTCCGTTCCAATTATTTATACCTTTTATTGAAGTGTATTTTTAGATGCAATACTTCGAGACCATACCATGGTGGGTAAGACTGGAGGGCTATATTCTGCACCTTGCATGCTGTACACCTATTAATGGCTCCCAGTGAGTGAGGTCTTTACGCAGTGTTGCAATAGCATGACATTGTTGATGAGTAGGCAGTTTGTGATTTTTTTTATAATTCTGGTGTAATAATCTTGTTATAATTTTGTTACAATTGATTTTCACTTGCTCCTGTTGAATTGTAATCTCTCTTTACCCTCAAAATTGCACATCTAATTTGCCAGGATCCTTTTGAATTCTGCACTCTTCACTGTATGCTGTGTCCCTCCCAGTGTGGTGCCATGAATAGTGTCTAATAAGGATATGCTGTATTCAGTCATCAAGCTATTATTGAAAGTATAGACTGATACTGTAGCTAAGAAGGGGTCCTGTAATGATGCCCTCAATTTTAACATTAAGTTGTTGATAACTACTTTGAGAATGATTTTCTAACCAACTTTGCAGCTTTGGTATATTTCTCTCGATCTTTTAGTACTTCCCGAGTTGGCCAACAAAAATGGCATTTGAGGTAAATCCTTACTAAAGCTAAGATGTATAACAGACCAATTCATCTATCCACAAAATCTGTTTCTCTGTAAGAGAAGGAAAATAAATTGGTCTGGTCTAATTTGCTTATGATATATCCACAGCATGTCATTCATGTCCCTATTTTTTTTCTTCCAGGTGTTTTTAAATAATGTGTTTGTCAGAGTATTTGAATGGAAATTGGAATCAAATTTGACTCACCCTTTTTTCCTTTTTACTTTTTAAGGATATTTACTCTATTTCCTCTCATCTAGTCTTCCTGTACCTCACCCACCCTCCCAGGGGTGAAAAATATATTCCACAGGTCATCATTTAATTACATGACAAAGACAAAAAATGTCTGTCTCTCAGGACAACTGTTCCAGTACTTACTACTCTCCTAGTGGAATAGTTTTTGCTGTTGTCCAATGTGAACCTTCCAAGTTGCAATTTATGGCTGTTGTCCTTTGTTATGTTGTCTGCCAGTACCGAGTTATTGTTTGTTTATTTAGAGAGTGTTTTTCCTGCTAAGAGGATTGTGCTGGTTTTGGCTGGGGCAGAGTTAGTTTTCTTCACAGTAGCTAGTATGGGGCTGTGTTTTGGATTTGTGCTGGAAACAGTATTGATAACACAGGGATGTTTTAGTTATTGCTGAGCAGTGCTGACACAGAGTCAAGGCCTTTTCTGCCTCTCACACCACCCCACCAGCAAGTAGGCTGGGGTGCACAAGAAGGTGGGAGGGGACACAGCTGGGACAGCTGACCCCAACTGACCAAAGGGATATTCCATACCATGCGATGTCATGCTCAGCATATAAAGCTGGGGGAAGAAGAAGGAAGGGGGGCACATTGGGAATGATGGTGTTTGTCTTCCCAAGTAACCGTTATGCACGATGGAGCCCTGCTGTCCTGGGGATGGCTGAACACCTGCCTGCTGATGGGAAACAGTGAATGAATTCCTTGTTTTGCTTTGCTTGTGTGCGTGCTATTAAACTGTCTTTATCTCAACCCATGAGTTTTCTCTTTTACTCTTCTGATTCTTTCCCCCATCCCACCAAGGCGGGGAGTGAGCGAGCAGCTGTGTGGTGCTTAGTTGCCAGCTGGGGTTAAACCACAACAAGGATTTTTATGGATGGAGTTTCTCTTCCTGCCTATGTCTCAGGCTTATAAGTAGAATTTTTTTCTTTGTTTTCACTGGAAAACACATTTTAAGTGAAAAATACCAATAACCCCCTCAAATATGAAAGGTCATATATTTACCCATTTGATTTTGTCAATAATACTTATAGCAAGTGTTACTTGAACTACCAGAGGCATAAGAAATGCATTTAATATAATGTCATGAGTTTTTGTAAGCTACTATATTATGAAAGGTGAGCCTGTATTTATTGAGAACTTATTCAAAATTTCAGAAGACTAGTTATTTTTTCTGTGACTGGTTTTCTCACTCTTAATTTCTTTTAGCTAGGAGATTGATCCAAAGACAACTGAGATATTTTTATTTAAGTTGATTTGGTATTAATTTAAATTTTCACAAAGGCTCCACTAATTCTGATAAACTGATTTTATGTTCCTGTGCTATGTTTCTAAGTTCACCAGGCAGAACCACCTGATTGTGATGTTACCCAGTTATGCGGGAACAAAACAGGAGACCAGAAAAATACCTTCCCCCCTTGATTATGACCATACCCGTACTGCCTGATTCGACCCTGGTATTTTAAAGCATTAAAGCCCTGATTCAGTGAAGTGCTTAAAGTCATGTATAACTTTAATCATTTGAGTAATTACAATGATGCTCAACAAAAGAGGTGAAATTGAATTCATGTCCTGAGAGGTTTGTCTCATTTATACACTATGATTTGTTGTATTCAAACAGAACTAAAATATCAACTCAAGAGAAATCAGTGCTTTACCTGCATTCCAGCTTCTCCACATCATCAAATGGAAAGCAAACAAAGAATTAGATTATAAATTTTAATTTTTCAGATGTGCAAAGTTTAGTGCCAAAAGTACAGTATTTTTTGAAAACCTGAGATGCTGAAACTGGCCTGGTTTTGAATTAAAGGGAATATTTTTCACAGCTCTATTACAATATAAGCAAGTCTTATTTCATGCAACACTAACTTAGAGATGCTTTCCTAAGGAGAACTGATTACAATATTTGTTTTCCTTTAGATAGTCAGTGCCAATAGTAAGTCATGCATAAAGTTTATTAAGACCTGTTAATTTTCTCTTTTTTCTTAAAAACAATTAAGAGCCATAGATGCATGCATGTACTGTAGATGATTTGTAAAATTTCATGTTGCAAAAAATAGAATAGATATGTGATATGAAAAATCTGAAAAATACCTAGACCTTCTCAGGAATGCTTTGAGTCTTATGAACTGACTTCACAGATAATAAATAATGATTATAGGGATTAAACCATTTGTACCTTCTTTCTAGGCTATTTTAGCGTTTGTTACACAAGGTTCAGACTTCAGAAGACTTGTGGGCAGAGAGGTGATGCAATAGGTGTAGAGAAGTCTGTAGCCCATATCTGATGGCATTTCTGGAGCTCCTTTACCTCATATGTCTGAGCTGATTCTGTTTGCACTATGCAACAGTGCAAGACAGAGAAGAAATGGGCATCTTAAGGGCATGATATCAAGTTCAAAGATGGTGCAAATTCAGGTGATTTTGTCTTCAGATAATCTACTTCTTCATAACTAATTCCTGATTTTACTGGAAGTGAAAGCAGCGATATTGAAGTCCTTAGTGAAAAGGTAGTCTGTCTTTCTCTTTCTGAATTTTCATATCCAGCAGTTATGGGAAGTATTTGATGTGTTATAAAAACAACTTATCTGTCAGTCATAAACCCCATGTGGCTGCAATGTACTTTTTCTTTGCTGTGGTAGTGGTTATAGAAAATGGATTGTATGTGCGCATTGCACCAGGAATACAGCTATTTATTTTTTTTTCTTTAATGTCCTGGTAGTGTAATTTAAGTGTACATGAGATGGAACTGCCAAAACTGGGATAGCTCTGCAAAAACTGGGACTAATCCAAATCCTCTCTAATACCCTTTTTCCAGTAACACTGTCCAGAAATGACATTGTCACATCTTAGATAAATCAAGCAGCAAAATGAAAAATAGTTTACCTAAAACCTGTGGGAAAATAATAAAATGAACTTATCAAAATCAAGCTCTTCTAAATGTAACTGAAAAGTAAAGGTTTCTCTTCTGCCTGTAAGATGAAAAGTTTCTGTTGAATTTGCATTTAAAAAACAACAGTAAAATAGTAACAGGGTTTGTATATCCCCCAGTAAGAAATGAAAATACAGGTACAGATCCTGGGGCTTCCACATGGAAATACACTGCATTTTGAAAAAAAGATTTCCTTTGTTGTTCTTATGTTGTCATCTTCTGAAGACACTTTGCTATTTCTGTTTCAATGGGAAGAGTAGTTCTAGTAGGTCTTTAGGAAACATAAGACTTCTGTCAAGGACTAAGTGGGAGGAAGGGAAAAAGACTACAGATATAGGCATAGATCTGATCTATCTACAAAAACTATGTTGTCACTTAGATACTTGATATCTCTGATAGACATTTGATGAAGGAAGGCATGCTAAACAATCAGCTCTAATCAAGAGAATTAAAACTAGACATGTTTCTACATGCTACAGATGGATGAATGAGTGTCTAAAGGCAATGAGCAAGATCTTCAGCTGCAGCAAATCAACATATTTCCATAACAGATAAGATATATCTTATCTTTTCACAAAATTCTGATTTTGTGAAAGCAGTTAGGCACATGTTTAAGTTATTTTATAAAACTGGAATGGTACTTAGCTAAAATTAAGGTGGCTTCAACAGCCCATGCTGTATTTAGCACACTGATGCGCCTGCAAATAGAACAAAATAGGGATGAGCGGTTTCTTCTTCACTAATATATATGTAGTGCACATTGTGTGCATAAAAAGAGTATATATTTTATATACATTTTGTATGGTATACATACCATATGTATGTATGTGTATGTATGTATATTTCAAAGCTTTTTTCTAATCCTAAGGAAGAACTAGAATTTTTTTCTTCATAGATTTGACATGTAGCCACATATCTAATGTTTAAAATGTTCTTCCTTTTTGGTGGAAGATGACAAACAAATTCTATCTTAAGGTAAAAATAATTTTAAAAAATTTTGCAAATATTGGAATTAGAATTTTCATAATGGTGATAGATGTACACTTTTGTCATCAATTTTTAATAACAGATGTGGGCTTTGAAGAATATCTACAAGCTTCCTTTTAATTAAACTAATAAAAAGTTTTGTTCTGAATTCTAGTAAACTAGTTTTAATTATTTTGGCATAAATAGCAGCATTGTTCGCCAAGGCAAAGTATGTAGAAGGTGTCATTTTTATTTATTTTCATATTTTTCAATATGTTTAGTTAAAAGTTTTTGTGTGGCACCTCTCATGAGCTTTGCTGGGAGAAAGAGAAGCCCTTTTTATCATTTTTGCAGTTGGCTTTCATTTTTCAAGTCTTAGAAATGCCTAACGCAAATACTGATATCCAGAGCTAATAACAAATGCGTTCAAGAATCAAAAAGTTCCATATATATCATTTAGGTTCTTACTTGTTTGGGGTTTTTTTGCCTTGTCTATATATCGGGGCCAATGAGGCCCTTTTTAATAGATGCCATTAATCTAATATGCGATAATCTTACTCTGGGTGTCCAGTTTCTGAAGGGTGGGGAATCATGATCTCACATTCTCTCCTGCCTTGATAGCTTCTACCACTGGAAGGCCTAAAAGAGCCTGTGCAAGGGGTGTGAGCAGGGAAGAGGAGAGCAATGGAGGGATGTTGCCTATGCTTTCCTTACTTTGCTTGTGAGACTCAGAGCTGTTTGGCTAAAAAAACCCAAACAAACAAAAGAAAACAAACAAACAAAAACCCCAAAAGACAACGTTTTGAGGTTTCTTTTGAAGTAGTAAATGGCTTTTGACATTTGAAAAGATTGGTACAAGCTTAGTCATTTCTGCAGTTCATCAACTGGCCAGTATATTCCAGTATAAAGTGACTAACAGTTAACTTCTTTTAATGCCATATCATTCTGATTATTTACAACTTATTTTATTTTCATTCTAATCGAAGTCCCCTGTTTGAATAAAATCTCTCTCTAGAAGTGATTCATTCTTGCTAGATGCTAAAACTTTTTTTCTGTAAGCGGGCATGTGTTTTGTCAGTGTGTGTATGTTTTTGTGTATAAAAGCTAAACTCCTTCCCTGTAAAGGTGAAACTAGTTTTACAACTTTTTTCTACCAAGTTCTATGACAGAGACTGATTTGAAGAAATCAGTAACCTTACTTTCAATGTTTCCCCTTCCTCTGGCCCATATGCAGCTAGACATAGATGGGATCTTTGAAAGACTTTACTCTCTTGGTGTACTTTGCGAAATGATCCTGTTTCTCTTGGCATTTTTATTTAAGGCCTGCCTCCAGACCTTTAAAATATCTGTGATCTCTAATCTGCCAGCCCTGATATTCTTCTCTGGGAGCAAGCTGCACAAAATCTTGCACACAGCATAACACATGGCTGTTGTTGATGCTTTTTTGGTTGGCAGGATCGGAGGGGAAGAAAGGGAAAAGGATAAATGAGACAAAAAGTGTTTAAAATGCCTTTTATCTATATATTTGCTCACTGCAATCAGCTGGAGAGGCCTTCACTTGGGATAGCTGATATTCCTGGAGGAACTGAAGTCAACAGTAGATTTTTGATGACTTAGCAATTTAAGTGCCATTTCTTGACGCCCTTAACCTTCAGTTGGCCACAGGGATGCTGATGAAATTCATTCTAAGTGCTGAATGTTGTCATTATTAAACTTTCTTATTACAGCCAAAGCTATTACGCACTGACTTCACAAATTAGCAGTATTTTGGCCTGTCTTCTGTAGAGGTTGGGGCCAAGAGACTCTCAGACCAAGGATCTTGGAGCAAGCTGCAGCCCAATACTTTGTAAGCCCTTTGCCTTCCCCATCCCTGTCACTACCTCTGCCATGCTGGCACAAAGCCCAGGCTAATGCTCTCTGCGGGCTTTTCAGTCTAGTCTTGCTTTCTGCTCTGCTAGTAAAACATACTACATTAGTTGAGAACCAGCATACTTTCTCTGAGTCTGATTTCTTGAATACTACTGGCCTTTAGCTTTCGATCAATCAGTTACCCCAATATTGACCCTAATAACTTGTTGGGGTTTAAAACAGTTTGTCTTAGCTAAAGCTTGTCTTCTGAAGGAGCATCCGGTTTTGATAGAGTTAAAAAGAGGTGGAGAATCCAGGTCTTCTTTTGCTACTTTTTATTATACTCCTTTTTTTCTCCTTTTCTTTTAATTTCAATTTGGTTTTAAGTTCCAGCTCTTGACTTTGGTTGTGCCTTTTTCTGCTAGATTAAACAGCTTTGTGCAACCCAGTTTTTTCCCCCTATTTAAGATATTTGTACACTGTAATCAAACTACCTTTCAATCTTCTTTCTGGTAAGCTAAACAGACTGTTTCTCAATGTAAGGCACTTTCTCCAAACCTAAACTAATTTGTCTGGCTTCTTTTCCAAGTCCTTGAATTTGTCAACAACTTTTAAGAAATTAGAATGCCAGAGCCATTTGGAGCATTCTTGTATAGGTTTCACAAACGTAACATACAAAAGTAAAATTATTTTCTGGGTCCTACTCACTATGCCTTTGTTTTCTAAAAGACCAACAACTTGGAACTCATTTCTACAGTTTTATATAATTACACTTGGAATGATAGATTTTTATTTATGTAAAATGCTGTTTCGAGGTGATAAAAACTCCATGAGCTCCCATCAAATTCAGCAAATACATTCAGCCAAAAGGAGTAAAATGTTTAAGACTACACATTTCATTTTGAGTACTTTTTTTAACAAAAAATGTTTTGATTTCTCATTGGAAAACTGACTGAGTTTTAAAATATGGGAAGAAAGGATTTTTAAAATTTTTTCCATTGATCCATTTTTTTTAATTTTAATGACACACACATATTTTGGCCAACACCAGCACAAAACCAAAACAATTTGCAGCTGTTCCAGCCTAAATTAAGTAGGTAAGATGTGGATATAGTCTGAAGCTAAGCTGCACACAGAGACCTACAGTATTGGAGCAGGCTGGAGTAGAGTAGCTTTGCAGTATATTAGAACCATTGACAATCTTAATGCTTGATAAAAGGAATAAATAGAAAAATAGCACCAAGTTCTTTTTGGAGCACTTGTAAGTGAAATGTTGCTAAAGTATAATATTCAGGCAAATATTCCAACGTGTTGCAAGGACTAAAGAGACAAAATACTCTCAAGACACTTTTAAAAAAAGCATAGCAAAAAATATTTAGGAAGCAATCCAACTTTTAGATTTGTGGTTATCTATTCCCTCTCTCTCATGGAGATCAGAGACTAAAAACCAACAGGTTAAATCCCTACTTGCATTGACTTTAGTAGGAGGAGATTAGACTTTATAATCACACTCCTAGGGGTAGGGAATGCAATAGCAGCATTGCTGTTGCAGGCAGTGGAGGAATTAAGAACTTGAATAACAGAGGTTGAATTTCTTTGCTCTGGCAAGATAGGTACAAGCATTAAGCAGGTGATTAGCAGATCAAATAAGCACTTTCGATTTTATTATAGGTCTTTATCTGCCATTCTTGTGATATTTCTAGCAGAAAATTGTAGGCAAGATGGAGAAAGAAAAAGATGCCTTCAAAATCCTGACCTCCTTTCCTACTCTCCTTCTCTTTACCACCTCATTTCAGCTTGCAGGGATTTTTTCCTTTTCACTATGTGTCACATTGAATGATGGTTATCTTTCAGGACTAGGACAGGCTTGCAGAGAGGATAAAATGTTTTTTATGTTAAAAAGTATTTACTTAGTGCTGCATATGTCTTTTTCCCTACTGCAATTCTTTACAAATGTGAACAAGCTGCTTTCTTTATGAATGGCTTCCACACTGAGCCCATCCTTTAAAAGGTGTTTGTACTATCAGGTGGCCGCACTGAAGACCATGCTCCACTGGACCAATGCAAAGCAGGTAAAAAACAGCCACTGATTTTAGATGTCTTAAGATTCCTCTTTACTAATGCAGCTTATATGTGCCAGTAGACACATTGTAACGTGCAGTTGTGTGACGGCCTGCAACAAAATACACTGGATACAGGTGATGCTCTGCTTTCTAGCTCTGAGGAGGGAGTGGACTCAGCAGAGTTGAGGAGCCATGCAAGTCTCACAGGTAATGAGGAAAGTCAACAGACGTGTACTTTCTACTGATTTGAGGCCATGGGGACTTTCCTCTCTTGAGTTTCAATCCCTTTCCTCTTGGGTGTAACATTCATTTGATTTGCTTGACTGTGCCTTTGAATCCAGTGGCAAAATCTATAGACCCAGAATCTACGGCTTTCCACCATTTAATTAATACACCAAAATATTCAGTTTATTGAAACAGTTCTAGAATCCCTGGGAAATATTGTCCATCTACTCCATACTCAATAAAGTATTTCACAGCATAGATTAAAACCTCCTGAAGAAATACAGCCACTGTCCTGGCAATGCAAACATTCTAGGAAGATCCCCCAAAATGCTGGAACAAATGGAAGGTTATAGGACATTATAAGATAATGTCAACAGTATAGATAAAGGTTATTATTTAAGTTTAAGAAGCAAATTCAACACCACTTTATGTTAACTGATTAACAGTAATATAATGATGAATTCAGTAAGATGTGTTGTAATATGATATTTAAAATGAAAATTATCTGGGTCTATTATGAGCTAATTTATTATATTCATAGGAAAACTGCTGTAAAATTAATGTTGTGTCATGCTTTAATATTATCATCAAGGAATATTAGTTTTAATGAACAAAGATAATGAAAAAAAGAGCAGAAAAGCAGGAGAAAATAAAATAATTAAGCCAATGAGTTTTGAAATTCATCACTTTTTAGCGTGCTGTGAATGAATAAATAAGTGGTAGAGTTGATTACTGCACTGCTGTATGAGCTAAAGTCACAACAAAAACTAAGGCTGAATTAAGAAATCTTGCAAACTCCTCCTGAAGCCTTAGAGAGGCAGCTGCTGGAAAAGGCAGGTTAGCAGAACTACCTGCATCTTCCTGGACTTCGTCATCCCTGAACTAACTGTTAGGTGATGTTTGCCCAGAGGAAGGTTCTTGGCTAAGACAGCAGCCTGTGCCACTGGAGACCAGCCTTCACCATGAAAGTAGGATACAGTAAGTTGTTGTCAATCAAATATGTAGTAGGATGCAGCCACTCTTCTATATAGGTACAACTTTTAATACGCAGGCAGTTATCCAGCATCATCTTGCAGACAAGCTGTTAACTTTAGAGGCAGAATGACCCATCATAGGGTTTGTCCCTTTGACTTCTGGAGGCATCTTTGGATATTCGGGGCCTGAGTGATGTACTCAATATCAGGAAGAAAAACCTGTGGTAGATAAAAGAGTAGAAAACCAGCTGTTCAGGTAAGCTCTAAAGGTAACTAGGTATTCTTTCTTTCCTCACCTAAGAAAAGCACAAAAATGAAAGCAGCAGAGCATCCCCACGCAATTCCTATGTTAAGGGGTAATAAATTGTTCCCTTCCTCACCCCAGCAGAATTTTCTACTGCTAAGCCTGACATCTGGAGTGCTGTATATTGCCAAAAGAGAGCTCAGAGGTAAGAGGATGCTTTCATCCCAAATCAAGGTGTGTGAGTGTTGTTAGGTCTAATTATAAACAGACTTTTATCTTGTGCTCCAGTCAATTAACTGTTGATATTTGGTAGGCTGTAAATGCCATGAAGCAGTGCAGTTGTTAGTGACGCTCAGCTACACTTAGTTGTTAGTACACCGAGGGCTGATTTTCCTCAAATGATCCTTTTTGCACAGAGAGGTTCCTTTTCCTGTTGTGCCATGTTATTTCTGCTTTGAAGGAGAGATTCAGATCCTTTGCTGATAAAGTGGTATAGCTACCCTGAAGTTAATGGAGCTATGCTGAGCCACGTCAGTTGGATATTTGGCCAGTAGGAAGTTTGTTATTCCAGAGCTCAGTAGAAGAGAAAGATAAACGGGAGAACATCACCCAGGAAAGGAGCATTTGAAAAGAAACATTTTAATAAATTGATTTTATAATTTGCTCTGTGATACCAATCATCACACTATTTAGAAAAGCAAAATGTCTCTCTCAAGTACATCTTTTCTTTTTCCCCTATAACATTATCTTTGCCTGATCAAATGTGTTTTAAGTCCCTCTGTGAACAAAAGTTGCACACTTTGAAACTCACTTCTTAATGCAAATCAGCTTGCTTGTTTTCAGCTTCATAATCTTTTCCACAGCAACAGCCTATCAGGATGTCACAGATAGAAAATGATGACTTTCGATGAGTAATAAGCAGCAGGGGCAAATGAATCCTTCAGGAAGGAGAGAGAAAAAAATCCTCTTTCGATTAGATCTAACAAAAAGAGCCGAATTCACCAAGCATGTAATTTAAACCCAGCGATCATATTTGCAAGGTTTATTTGGTCTTAAACGCCCTTTAAATACTCTCTGTGCATGATGCAGCATAACTTGCTGGTCCGCCGGGTCCCCGTCAGCACAGCAGCTGACAGAGTCCTGGAATTTGTCCCAAAAGAACATGAAAGTCTGGCAAAACATTCTTAATGAATGAAATGAATGAAACAAAAAAGAAACATTTTTAATGGGGGAATTAGGTGGAGTTTAATGTCCATGCACCATGGTGAAGATTTTTACTTGGTAGCGCCTATGTATAGCAAGATTTTGTCTCTTCTGTCAGAACTGTCTGCCACCTTCTGCTTATTCAGAGGGTGTTTTCATAGTTAATAGCAGCATAACTAACAACTAAAGGATATTTATTGCTGCAGGGATTTTGCATCTCTGGGAGAATATTCAAGTGACTTAGAAATTTGTTTTGCTTTTGGTTAGGGCTTATATTTTTTAAAAGGACTTAATACAGAAATATTGGGGAACTATAGAGTCTTCAGCCCTCCCTGAGGCAATGAGTGTTAATGATTAGGCTGGGCTCCCTCCAGCCAGGGGTGCTTCAGTGATTTTTAAAATTAATATGTTGCTGCTGCTAAAATGTGAATGTTCATTTGCCTTAGGGATGTGCAGAATGTAGCATACTCCCAGCGACCCTACCAGAGAGGGAGAGATGTATGTGTTTTTAGCAGGATCCATGCTGGTTTTAGGTCTTCGAAGAACTTTGCATACTTGACTATGGCATTAGTCACAGCAGCCCATAAAAGGCACCAAATAAGCATGCAGCTTAAAAAGGAAGCAGGGAAAATATAGAACTTAAATTCAACCTTTCCTTCTTGCACTCCCTGATAATTTCTCTCTGGCAAGGAGCAACCTGTGGTCTTTTAAGGAGGTGATCTAGTTCAGTGAAACTTCATACAGGTTACTGTTGAGTGGACTCTTATGATGGAAGAAGCATGATTCTTTTTTTTTTTCCCCTCACTATTTCAGCTTTTCATGTTGCCTTTCCCACAATATTAGCCTCAGGAAGAATGGAAGTCTCTCTTATTTTCTCTGGCAACCTAAAGCAGCCATGTTGGTGACAGTCCCAATTAGTGTCCTTTTGCATTCAGGAATCATTATTATCTCTCTTGGGCAGCTGAATGTTAATGCTTCTGTATGTGTTTATGCACCCAGTGGTGTATAGCATGTTACCTCAGGTATCGTTTAAAAGCCTTATTCCTTTGATAGCTGCAAATGGAGCAGGTCCACAGGTGACCAAGGACTGGTAGGGGAGGAAGGGAAGAAATCTTGTCTTTGAATATCAGTATGCAGTTTTTGGTGTCACTTGGCAGAGGCTAGGGTGTCTGTGCCTTTCAAAGCAGAAATCTAGCTTGACTTCATTCTGGCATCTCCGCTGGAGTAAGCATGCCATGCTGGACTGCCTGCCATTTTGACATACTTCACTGTTGACATTTTTTATAAGAGTTTTTCCTCATGGAGGTTGGGAGAGAGGCATTATCCATTTATAAGCTGCTGATTTAAGCAGAGTCAGTGGAATATGGTCATACTGGATGGAAAAACTAACGCAATTATGAGTTGATGCCTTTGGAGAAAAAGGTGCTTAGGTTGCCAATGTACTGTAAAAACAATATGAAATGATGTGTTTTAGTCATAATGGCATTGAATAAGAAAGGCTTCAGTAGAAAGCAGTCAAAAATCAGACATGACTGTATGCATTGCTGGATGAGTTTTGGAAAAATGGGTAATGCAAAAATAATAATCTCTCCCTGGCTTGCATTTTATACTAAGATACTCCCTAGGATTTCCTTTCCAAATAGCTGCACCATCAACAGAAGCCATTGTCCATGGGGTCACGTCCAGCTTCTGTGACCCTTCTTTGCCTTAGTCCTGTGAGACATTAGCAGCACTGCTCGTGTACCAACTGAGCTGTCTCACTCTCCCCTTTGTGTTAAAAAGTTCTGGGCTAGTTAAAACAGTTTCAGGTAGTAGGTCATGGCTTTTGCCTACTGAACGGGGTTATCAGTGGGACATGGTAGCCTGTCATGAGTATTGTAGGGGGGAGAAAAATGGGGGAGATCTTTAGCAAGCATAGGTGATGACTGGAGAATCAGTTTGTCCATGGCCTCCACAGAAGTGAGAGGACGGCAATCTCTGAGCTCATGGAGTTCCTGAAAGGAGAACCTGGAGGAGGAAGTGATCTTTAGTGTACAGTAAATGCATTTCTGTCCTCCCCCATATATAGAATAAAATTAATAACTACTCCATCTCTGTGTGGTTTAGGTAACTGAGGACATTTAATAGAACCTCAAGTCAGAGGCTTATTTTTTCTTTCCTCCTTTCTGTGTCCTCTTAATCTGCAGTTTATGCCAAAATTGTGCCAGTTTACACCAGGTGAAGGTTTGACCCTGAAGTAGATCATGGAAACAACCACAGCACAGGCACTCCTGAGAGTCTGCTACATGTTTTGACTTTCCCAAAGAATGCCCCCTTTCCCTGGTGTCCATGTTCAGGTGAAACCAAACAGGCACATGCAGATGCCTCCGGGGGGCAAATCCAAATTCATCTAAATGTAATGGGAAATTCATCATTAACTCATGTGGACATTGGATAAAAGCAACGAGGGCATATGCAAGCCAGCAACATCACTTGTGGAAGTGGGCAGGTAAAATCCAGAATGACTCCTCAGAAATTAGCCTGGGTTTTTAAATTGGCTTAAAAATAAACGTAAATAAGGGTATGTCGTGATTTAACCTCAGCCGGCAACTGAGCACCACGCAGCCGCTCGCTCACTCCCCCGTGGTGGGATGGGGGAGAGAATCAGAAGGGTAAAAGTGAGAAAACTCATGGGTTGAGATAAAAACAGTTTAATAGGGAAAGCAAAAGCCGTGCACGCAAGCAAAGCAAAACAAGGAATTCATTCACTACTTCCCATCGGCAGGCAGGTGTTCAGCCATCCCCAGGAAAGCAGGGCTCCATCACGTGTAACGGTTACTTGGGAAGACAAACACCATCACTCCAAACGTGTCCCCCCCCTTCCTTCTTCTTCCCCCAGCCTTATATACTGAGCATGACGTCACATGGTATGGAATGTCCCTTTGGCCAGTTTGGGTCAGCTGTCCTGGCTGTGCCCCCTCCCAGCTTCTTGTGCACCTCCAGCCTTCTCAGTCAGTAGAGCATGGGGAGCTGAAAAGTCCTTGACTAGTGTAAACACTGCTTAGCAACAACTAAAACATCGGTGTGTTATCAACATTGTTCTCACCCCAAATCCAAAACACAGCACTGTACCAGCCACCAGGAAGGAAATCAACTCTATCCCTGCCGAAACCAGGACAGGGTGTCTAGTCACTACATTTTATTCTTTGTTAGCCATTTTAAGATTTTAATGGCAGATCTGTAAGTGCTAGTAAATTCCATATGATGTTTGAGTGAGAACAAAGTCTCCTTCATTGGATTCTGTATGATTTTTCTAGTCAGTTACAGAAACAACTGACTTTAATATATGAAAAAATTGGCAAGTTATGTTTTAGTACACAATTTTAGGGACCAAGTCCAATATATTCACTCCATATGTCAATTTTAACATTGATGATACTCAATGCAAGATACTATTTGCAGGTATAATGGCCTCGAACATATTGGTTCCAATGCATTTCTATCAATTTGAAAGATCAGGATTTGGCTTCAGCCTGAAACGTCCAATTCATCTACAGAAATACTAGGATTTCAGCTTGAGGGAAAAGCTAAGAATTTAGCAGACTGCCTCTTTAGACTGTTATGCTGTAGATAGTTTGGAAGCAATGATTTGGTTTTTTTTCTAGCTGCAGAATAATCTAAAAAATCAGTTTATGTAATGTAAATAATCAGTTTATACTCTCCTTTTAATTGCTATTTAAATGTAACTGAAGACCACAGTTCTTTCCCTTGAATCAGTCCAGATGTGGCCTGTATTCTGAGTGTTTCTAGCACTGAGGTAGCATTAGTAATATTTTCTAAGACTTTGAAAAAGATGTAGCAGTTTCACATTTCACTAGTTTATACACAGCAAGATGAATCATGCATCAGTGCTAGCAAAATTGTTAATATGCAGTGTGTTATTCTTTGTTTATCCAAATAAAAATAATGACTTGAAATCAGGTAAACAAATTGCTTTCAAATTTTTTTTCAGAACTAGTAACATATCATTCTTGTTGCCAAACATTTGGAAACTTGAAATACATGTTTAGTGAAAATTTGACAATTTAAGAACATCTGGAAGTACAAATAGATGATATGGTTAATACAGCTGTCTGTTTTAACTAAGCTGCATACTTCAAATATTTTTAAGTTCTGAACTGTATAAAATTCTGTTTAAGGCAGAGCAACTGTTGGAATGAATACATTTACTTTAAATAGGCGCTCAGTAAATGTTAATGAAAACAGTGAAACTTGAAATGAGGCTGGCACAGGCAAGAGTTAATGCACAGAACTGTATTTATGGATAAATTTTGTTTAAAGAATGCATGGTTTGATTCCTTTCTATTTATTCTAACATTCAAACGAAGTGAAACTCCAGGGAATTATTAGAGAGACAAATTAAAACAACAGATGGACTTGCAGTTACGTGCATAAGGACATCTTTTCAAAAAGCCTCCTGACAATTTCAGATATTCCAAGTTATTCTATTTAATTTCAAGTGAAGAATCTTTCTTTTTCTGCAGAGCTGTCAATCTCAGCAAGCCCATAAGATGATGATTTAAAAACATCATGAAATATATTTTTCTACTTGTCTTTTTTGAAGTACATTGACAATCAGCTTATAAAGTAGGTAGAAAAATGCATTCCATTTTTTAACGGATGCAAAACACAAGCATTCAGATCTTTCAAACTGAGCAGACTGCAATGCTTATACAGAAATTATTTCTTTCAGTCAAGTACATTGACATGGTCTTTGAAGACAAAAGATCAAATTTTCCAGTGGTCTGTCTACTCTTAGAACTATAAAAAGTTTTTTGGAGAGTGGGCGTTACTCAATCAGATCAAACCTACCTGAATGTCTGTAACCCAGGCAGCTAGTATAGTAGTGGATTTGCACCCTGATTGCAATGTCGAAAGATAATTAAATAATTTGTGAATTGCAGGGAAACAGAACTGTTATTGCTATGCCCTTTGATTGTTTGGCCTTCTGCCACTTGCTTTTGGCTGTCATTATTAATCATGAGAGAAGAACAGAGAGGGGGAAAAAATCTTTACCAGCTCCTCCTCAGTAACATGACTTAAAGGGATGTACATGTAATTTTTGAAGCTTTAGACAGAGCTGTTTAAATATCATGCAGCTTGCACGAGAGAGATTAATTAGAACTACAAGTGCCACAGAATAGCTACCCATAGTAGGGGAATATGTTTGGCCACCTCAGTGATGGGTACAAGGATTTAGACAAATAGATAAGCAGTACTAACAAGTCTGTGAAACTGGCAAAGGGCACGTCAAAGCAGGCACGGAGCTCCCTTGTGAATTGGTTGGATGGGAGCTAGTCAGTGTCTGGAAAATGTACTGTTGCAAGAGCCATTGTCCTTGCTAAAATGCCCCTCTTTGCTAACAAGGCTATGTCACAGCTGGACCGAAGCTGGCTTGCATTGCACTGTCATGGACCGTGAAGCAGTGCTTTCAGATTTGTCTGGGTGTCTTCTTGCACCTCTGCCCACAGGTAAATACTAGCACTACGCACTGAGGATTTCCTTAATTAGCCCTTTAAACAGGGTTGGACTTCACACAAAGTACACCCATTTCTTCAGGAAGGTCTCCAATTTATGTATGGATAAATATACATATGCTGACCTTTATGTTCATGAGTAAATCCAGCAAATGTAACAGGCTGGCTTTCCCGGTTTTAGTAAACTTCTGGGATGGAAGTTCACAGCTTTGTAACTGGGATTACAGCAGTGGGAATTCAGGTAAATTGGGTCTCTATGAGTATAAAAGAATTCCCCTTCTTTGATCCTACCCAGAACCACGCTGAGAAGCTGGTTCTGGTTCATTAAGAAATACTGCTGCTTCCCTGAGAGGTTTGCATGAAGGCAACAGGTCTGAGGGCTGCGGAATCACTGGGGGCATGGGAATGGGGGAAGGAAACAACTTTATTTTCGTCTTTTATTTCATCTTATTTTGCAGTAATTCCTTGTATTTAAATGTGAAGCATGAGTTTGAAAAAGGTTATTTATTAATGAAAATTGTCTATTAAAACTTACTTGGGTCAAGTTTGCTTTATAAGCATCCCATTTGAAGGGCTGCATTTGGTTACTGAAATCATGTCTGTTAGTTTCCAAGTTTGACTGCTTTTCAAAACAAATAACTTTTTGAGAAACACAGTGAAAAATGAAATAAAACAAAATGTATTTTATTACTAATAGATGCTCCCTCAATTCATGTTTTAAATGCTTTCTCATGAGGTATTACTACTCTGTAGCAAGAAAATATGCCAATGTCCTTTAAGAATTAAATCTTAAATAAGGCTTCAAAAATTAGATGGCATATCCAAAAGTTGGATCCATTTACAACAACACTTAATATTTATAGTCACTTTTAATCTAATGGACTAGAGCTGTTTTATTTTTATTGTAGATTTTCACAGCCTGGTGGTAGCGTAGCTAATTGAGCTTGCAGAACTAATGCATTGACCCATTCACAAAATGCTTTTCTGAGATTTATAGCCATCACAATGCAGCAAAAATTTACTGATTTACTTAAGAAATTTATAGCACAAGAAAATGTGATATGGTTCAATAGGTGCCTATTATTGCTATCTTTACTTATTCTTTCTCAACACTGAAGTGAAGTAACTGATCAACGTACATCTGCCCAGTTAACTTTTACAGTCTGCGCTTAGGAAACCTTATTCTGCAAGCGATACTGTTTTACTTTCCACTTTCTATAATAACAAACATATAAAATCTTTTGAGTCTTCTCTTCTTAAATTCTAATGAATCAAGTGAAATCAGCCTTTTAAATTTCAATATTGCATAATGAAATTAATTTTTAAATGCTTTGGTTATACTCATATAATCTTATGTCATTTTTTCCCTAGACTGATACCAGTATCATCATCAGTTTTATTTGGATTATGATTATATTGACACAGGAAGATTTGGGCCATGCTAAGTCTGTGCTGGTTTTGGCTGGGATAGAGTTAACTTTTTCTGTTCAGATTTTATGTCTCTATAACTATGACATCAGGTTATTATTCCATGATTTCATGAAGTTTGTCCTAAGTTAAGACCAATGCCTGTAATGAATTCACATCAAGACATGGTCTTTAAAAATTATGCAATCAAAAGGCTCCTACAGACTTCAGTAGGTGTTTGCATTGGTCCCTTTGTATCAATATGCTTTCAGAATTATTCTTTGAATTAAGTTTGTTTTGAAGCTGATTGCATGCCCATTCCAGCAATGCCAAAAAAAACCCCAAAGCTCACTCTCTCTTTACAGCCTCTGGAAGTTTTACTATTAATGGGATCATGATTTGATGCCCTGAACATGAAGAAAGTTTTGCATGCTTTGATTAAAAGATCTGTACTGTTTGTGCCTTTTGGGTCAGGCAGGTAGACTTTTAATATATTTTTTTAAAGTGTGCCAGATAGCAGATATTTCTTGTCTAGCTTCTCCTGTTTGAGAGAACAGCTTGAGCTTTGTGTTCCAGAGTAATTGTCTGTCTTACTGAATTAAACTCTTCTTGAGAAATGATTGATCATCTCCAGTTCCAGGTCTCTTCTGACACAAATAACTGATCAGATCTGTAGGTCCAAGAATGAGAGTCGTATCCCGTGGTTTTACCAAAATAATCATTAAGTCTGCAGGATGGATAGTATAAAGATACCTAGCAAAATTAGTAAAGCTGGAAAACAGGTTGTATTTCAGGATAAACACACACAGAGGACTGTGCTTGGGAATGAAGAATTCTGAGACTTCCTTTTCAAGGATGGTGAAATTGTAAGTAGTGGTTGCAAAGGCACTCTAGAAACCCTTCTTTTTCTTTGTGCTGGAAAAACCAAGGAAAGGGGTGGATGTCTAGGACTCTGATCACAGGAGCTGAAAAGCTGCCCATAAACCTTATTTTGACAGTTGGGTAGAACTACCTCAACAAGAAAGGGTAGCATTTGAATAGAAAGTCATAGGCATATCATTACTGGTAAGGAAGGTATCGGACGGTAACAGTTTAGGAGGAAATTCTTGAAGGAAAAGAAGAAAGCAGGGCTCATACCCATTCATCAGCCAGAGTCTGAGACCAGAGTTCTTGAAATTAGAGAACTTCAACTGTGAGACACCATCAAGAAACACTGGTGAGAAGATTGAGGCTGGATCTCATTTTGGACTTCGCCTTTGGAGGACTGTAAAGTTCAGTAGTTTTAGTAACAGAGTGTAACTTACCACTGGGGAAGACAAGAAGAGACAAAGTGTCCAGAGCTCTAAGCAAGGTTTTGCTTTGCAGTGTTGCACTATGATAGGCAGCGGGATGCAAGCTCGAGGTTTAGTTTTGTATAAAGAAAGGACAATGCACGGCGATCCCATTGAAATCAGTGATCACACAGTACACGTTCTCCAATTCTGTCTCCTCATTATAGCATTTCAACTATTGTCTAAGGTGTAAAGATATATAGAATGAATTGCTGATTTATTTTTAAGACCCTAAAGCAGAGTCAACAAAGTACAAAAATAACTGGATTCAAGCATAGGCACTGATAGCTTAAAAAGATTGGTTCTGTAGTCCACATAGAATGCTGTAGCTGCTTGTAAAAAGGATGTGAGGAAAGTATTTTTAAATAGGTTGAGAACATTTGGGCTCAGTAGATATTTATTTCTATGAAAAATAAAAGTCTGTCAACAAATGCACAGCTACAGAATAGTCTATGTTTTTTTTTTTTAAACCATCTTTTGTGTATAATTTCTATTGTAAAATATGATGGATCTTTCTCTGTACAATGATTGTGCCATCTAGATAATAGCTAGAGGTCTTTCCTCCTTCTTCTCTCTGCAGGAGCCAAACCACTCTGGAGTCTCACATATCAAGACAGTATCACCTTTGTGGGGCCTGAGCATGAACTGACTAAGTCTCATTATTTTGCCAAGATATACACAATACTGCTGAAAAGCATATAACAACTTAGGAAACCATTAATGAGAAGTTTATGGTAGTCATAGACTCAGACGTTTCTAGGTCAGTGTAAGATTTCTGTTGTCAAGAGTTCCCAAGCCTCTAGATGATGCTGTAAAGAAAGATTCACTCACTGTACTTGAACAGAGTGAGAGAGAAAGTGAGAGTACTTTAGCCTATTTCTTTGCTAGCTTGGTTTCTTATCTGTTTTCTGAAAGCTGCTGGAAAGCAACAGAGATTTAGCTGCCAGGTCTAAACTGCAGGGGTGGAATTGGCAGTAGTAAAAGCAAAAAGATTCAGCAAATAAAAGATAATATAGATCGTCTCCTGTTGTGCCTGTTTTCAAATTACTGTGTTTAAATGAACTTCTTATTCTGCAAGCTGTCTTTAGTCTCTCGCTTGCTGGCCTCCAATGACCTTTCTCTGATTTTCTTTTCCCTTTACAGTCTCATGGCATTGCAAACTTTTATCTGCCTTTCTGGTACTTTTAAATATGGACAAATTCAGTGCATACTTTTACATGGGAAGTCTGATCTCAATTTCTAGCTGTTTAGGCAATGAAATAGTGTAAGCTAATGCCTTGTGTAATAGATGACTATATGATTTTTGGCTTGTTGAATATGAATATTTGTACACTGAAATTTGCACTCTGCCTCTTCTTCTTCTGCCTGTGTAATTATTAGTAGCAATAAAAATCCAAATCTCCTGTGTTAGAGGATGGGACCAATGTTAAGGTCATGTCTCCCACCTTCTTCAGTACTTGTATAAGGATTGTGAAAAATTCCTAGTCAGATTCAACAGGACAAATGTGAGTGATTTTATTTTTCTTGCTTTTGTAAATAAACTTGTCCTAACATAAATGTATCTCATCTGAATTTCAGTGGTGTTCCTTGGGATATTTTTCCTACACCTCTTTATTGACAAACATTATTAAAAAGAAAAAAATCAACAGTAACGTGTGATTGAAGAAAAGTGTTGTGGAGTTTTGGTTTTCTTTTGCGATTTTGTTTGTTTGGGGTTTTTTTTTGGGGGGTGTTATTACTTATTTTGCATTACTTCATGAGTTTTAGGACAGCCTCTGAAGCTTTTTCTGAAGTCTGTGGAAGCTGTTGAAGATTTGGCAGCGAGGTATGTTTGAGGCTCATGTTCATCTTAAACTTGCTTGGCTAAAATAATGAATGAGGAAGAGACAGCTGTCCTTTGTGATCTCACCATGGCATTTCCCTGTTCAAACAGCTTCAGTGGTCAGAGTAGCATTGCCCGCAAGAAAGATGTATCCAAGACTTCTTGGCTGCTTGCTCTTCAGTGACCGAGTAATGCACAGTGGAGCAGGAGCATTTCTTCAGAATGTACTAACAAGTCAGAAGAGAAGGCTAAAATCAAAGCATGGTGATCTTGAAACCCTGCTGCATTGCCTACAGGTAACACCAACAAAAGGATGGCAGCGTGAGGGCTGTGGTCTTGAGGAATGGTAGTTAGCAGTGGCAGCTGAGCCCGCTGAACTAAATTATCCCAGGCTGATCGTTCCTTTGACATGTGGGATTAAATGGAGGTCAGAAGTCTAGACCAAGTAATTATTGAAAAGTTGCCTCATGTAGAACGAAGGACCAAGGGTCAAGAGCCTTGCATGTTAGCCTCTTTGTCATGATGTCATTGGTGAGGATTGTTAGAGGGTCCCTACAGTTAGAGTCCCTTTAATTGAGCCTAGAGACCTAGAGTTGTAGAAGTACCTAAGGAACTCATGATGTTTAATGTAAACATGCTCATAATGCTACCAGACTTAAGACAGCCATAAGTCCAGAGAGTACCTTGCCTGAGATAGTTGAACACCTACAGCAAAATAAACCGAATTTGGATTTCCCAAGTCTGATGTCTCTACACAAATCAGTATTTACTTTCTTTTCCAATTCTGGTTAAAATGCTTGTGCCAAGAATTTGAACTGCACCACTTTATGCATGTTTAGTAATGAGTTCAAAGTCAAGTCTCAACAGAAGTGTGTGAAATATGGGTTGTTCAGCTTCCCTTCCTCTTTTTTACTAGTGTGAGATGGACCTAATTAAACTGCCCTATTCATCTGACTATGAACAACTGTGAGAACTATATCTTGTAAAGCAACTTGAGGGCCATGGGTGAAAGGCACATTGTTAATGTAATTTTTTTATTAGAAATGTATACTTCCATTAGCAGAAAACTTTCTGAAAAGTTGAAAGAGAAAGTAAAACTAAGTATGAAAACCTAGGGATGTGTTCCTTCTCATTTTTAATACAAGCAGCCTTGTGTGTTTGAGTAGTTTTGAAACCTACTCTGTTTTTCCATCTTTATTTTTAACAATGTTCTTTCCTTCAGGGACACATATATATTATTCCTTTCACCTCCTCTTTCTTAGTGCTAGTGGGTCTCACAATGCTTTTCATTCCTTTCTTTTCCTGTCCCAACGTGAAGTGTGCAGGGAGGTGAAGAGAAGCGCGCTTCTTACAAACTAATAGTTATATAAAGCCACTCTTAAAAACTAGAAGCAATGCAGATTGTGTAATGACCCAGGGAACAACTATAAAGGAAGGAATCTCAGTGCTCTGAGTCCATTATTACTGGCCTGTGGCATCATTGTTATTCAGAAGACAGAAAAGAAAAAGATAAAGTCTAGAAATCACATGGGCAGTAGTATTCAGGTGAACTTATTGCTAAGACTTTGTTTCCTCTTGATACTTAAGTTTCCCATCAGCTATTTATTTTGTTCGTGCCCTTTTTTTTTTTTCATTCTGTCATGTAATCATGGAATTATCTCAAGTAATAAGGAACCACTGCAAGTCCTTCAACTCCTTACACAGTTCTTTCTAAATATCTCCTGTCAATAGAGAAAGTGGCTGGTGCCATTTCTGAAATGTGCTAAGCTAGGAGAGGTACTAAGTTCATCAGGTAACCACTGAAGAATCTGAAAAATGAAACTTTTCCTACATGGAGAGGTGCTTTCCAGAGTGAGAAATTTGCTGACCAGCTTTTCAGAGGTGTTGCCTCCTGTTCAAGTTAAGAGTTTCTGAAAGCTCCTATCAGCAGTCAACTATTTATAGTTCCTCTCATCTAAAAGACCTCTGTGGCTACAGGTACCCCAAACAGTATGGAAGAGTGGCACAGAGGTAGACTACCTAGCGTTTATTTGCTGTGATATAGCAGAAACCATTTTATAAGTATCATTAGTAATTCATAGTAATTATTTCATGCAGACATATTATACTTAGGGACTTTTGAAAGATACAGTTTCAAAGGGACAAATACCTGAGGAGAAAATATATATGGTTCAATATAGCCAAGCAACCCAGAACTCATTTTGTTTTGCACTAATCTCGGAATTTATTTAAGAAAACTGTTTCTGCCCAACCTGAGGAGACGCTGATATCACACAGAAAGCTGCATCCCCAGCCATTAATGGTTGCTGATTTTCATCTACCCTCTGGAGATGAAAATTCAGTCTTTTCTCTATGATAGTGAACTCATTTGCAAGTAACTTATTTCCCTCCCTATCCCCCTGCCCATGTTTGTTCTCCCCAGTGATGGGACAAGCATGTTGCAGGGCAGTTTTTTTCAGGGCACTGTATTCAGTGCAGTTTGTGTCTTCATTAAGGAAATCTCTGCTCACCAAAGGTACCCTGACTCTTTTGTCTCTTGGGTACTGTGTGTTCTGTTTTATCCAGATATATTCAGCATCCTGGATGTAACTCGAATTCTTCAAACTGCTCAGCTGGTGCAGCTAAAAAAACATGCAAATATACAACAGTATTTGTGACAGTTTTGAGTTAAGTAAGAAAACTGTGGAATGTTTACTATATTTATGTCTCTTTGAAATGTTTTTTTGCTAATTTATGCCACCCACTGGGCAGCTTGGCTCTCTGCCATCTTTCCTGTTGCCCCACTCAACTATGTTTGTAAGATTGGATGGTGGAACCTAACAATTTAGTGTTTTCAAGTGTTCAAACTTCTCTCAGGGAAATTATAACTATTTGGGCTATTTTTCTGTGCTTTACCACACGCACAGCATGGAAGTGTTGCTGGAAGGTGAGGTTTTCCATATTTCATAAGGTAGTTCCATATTTCTTGGCCATTTTTTAAGTTTATTAAAATGAGTGGCCCCGTGTGGACCTGACACTCTGCATGTGCCTATGAGTGGCTCTGACAAGAGAGAGTGTAGCAGAGATACTAGGGCTCACATCAATAAGAACAACGGGCTGTAATTATTCCTTTGCCCATCTTCAACACAACCTCAGAAGAGACATCTTCTGGGCTCGGTCCTGCCAGCTGCCAAGCGACCTGGCTCTGGTCCACCAAAACACTTAAATACGTACTTATCTTGAAACAGTTATGTTGAACTATGTCCTCAAAGAAAGAATGTGCATATTAAATATCTTTGTTGATTCAGCACCTAAAGAATACAACGTCTTTCACCACAAAGCCCTCGGTGCCCCTATTTCATCTTCTGTCCTTTGTCCTGTCCTCTTAGAATGCAAGTGCTTGAGGCAGCAATCATTTCTCATCCTCTCTGTGTACAGCATTTAGTGTTTGGATTTTTATCTGAACTGAAGCCTTTAATTGTCTTCAACAGTTGTGACTACAGTTCTGTAAGGAGAGAAGGGAGGGACTCTGCATTTTTTCTTTTTAATAATGCTCATTATTATTCTTGCCTCTTTCTCTTGCTTTCCTTTACTCTCGTTAAGCACTCCATTTTTGTCAGGCTTTCATATTTTAGGCTGCAACTCAGAAATTCCCATGTGATATGTTACTATACATATATATATATTTTTTTTTTTTTATTTATTTTCAGTTTCAGTAAGGAAATATTGCCAAGTGGAAAAAAAGGCATTTTCCCTAAGCCATTGAACTTGACTACTAGGAACGTGAGTAACAATGAAGTCAGGAGAGCAAGTATCGGTGGACCACCTTATGCCAAAGAAGGTAAGAATTTGATCAGTGTCTGTGTGCTCCTACAATGTGATAAAATTAACAAGTGGAGAGGGATTTGAAATAAAATTTCGGAGCCAGACACTTCCAAAATCTGACAGAATTTTAATTTGGACCCAAGCTAAACACCTCAAATAACAGTGCTGTAATTCTGGGCCACTATTGATTAGCAGTGTTCTCAGCACATTATATGTATGTAATGAAGTAAAAAAGTGAAAATGTAAACAAATACGGAGGTAAGAACATCAAATCAGCAGGCTGTATTATGGAAAGTTTTTGAATATAAGAGATTTTCTTTAAACACAATTCAGAATGAGCTAGTTTCGAGGTCCTTTTAAGGTCTGACAAGAGAGATATCTTGCAGGTGCACAGACAGAGAAGCAAAGACAGAAGTAACACTTGATCACTTCCCAGCTTCTAGGAAGTCTGTCTAAGGAAATTAGAGGCTTGCAGAGTTTCCAGAAATTTTGGAAGGTGCTTGCCAGCCTCTTAAGTATTTTCATGTGTCATCTTAGGTGGTATGTTTGTGGTCATGGTTGATCAAGGGAGGTGGCCTGGATCCTTCTCTTGTAATTACTATCCATCATATCTTTTCCTCCTGTGAGTTCCTGACGAACCTGGTACAGTTTAAAAGTGAGATATACTTTTATGAGTATATCAGCCTTGAAAATCACATGGCTTTTCAGGTTCTGCAAGCCTTGAGACATTGCTTTGGAAGAGTTGTTCCTGTTGGATTTTCTCTATCTATTGAGTTAACGATTTGAAAGTGAATGGGGAAAACTGTCTACTGTGTTCAGGATAAAGGAGATGCTTGTTTCCTCTTCAGGTCCTTGAAATAACTTGGTATTTTTACACTACAGTGCAGTATTTCATTTGCATCCAATTCTCCCTTCACTGCCTTCTGTGCCACTGTTTAACTTTACAATGTGAGATATATCTTGTCCTTTTTCTACAGTTTTGTAATATCTGCTCTTCTGTTAGGCCTACACTCTCTATTTTGGGCCCTTTATACATTCTCTTTTTCCATCTCACTTGGCCTCGGAATACCTTATTTTTCCTAAGGCAACCTGCAAACCTCAGGATGCTAAAATTTTAGCTGAGCTTGGTAACAAGAAATGAAGTCAAAGTTATGCAAACTGAGTTTTATGTTGGTTTTATTGTTATTGTTCAATCACTTGATTAAGATTTTTGGCCTTTCCTCTCATCACTCCAATTCTTACTTCTCTGTAAAGACAATAGCTCCTTGGACAGGGTTTGCCTACGATCACAGAATGTAGCTGTGTAACCCTGAGTATAATGGGGTGGGACTACAACTGTTCGTTTGGTTTCTAACTATCACATAATCTCATTTTACCTGTGTACTCATCCTTGTTGTCCTTCCAAGCTCCAGAGACCCTCCAGTCTTCCTGACATTTGGCGTCCTTCTCACATCTTAATAATGCTTCTTTGTATCCTCTCTTCTTTCAGTATGAATCCTCCTCCCTCCCCTCATCTCTATCACCTTCAGAAGAGCCCTTCGGTGTTTGTATTGATTATAGTCAGACTGAGTTTGCATAAGACAGTGGTTATCTAGGCAATGTTCAACAGTTCTGTTAGTCTGAATTATCACTTTTTTCCTTATCAGTCGTATATAAATAGTTGTTATTTAGAGAAATTTAAGAAGCAAACACGTATCTTTCATTTTTTTAAGGACACCCACTTATTTCAGAGGTTATTGTAAAATGAGGAGCTAAAACTCACGTCCTCTTCCCAGAAGTAGTCACTGATTGTCCTACCTGTCGTTTCATTGCTACTCTTTTTGTTCCATCTGCATAGAGCAGATCAGTCTGTCTCCATAATGGCAGTCCCTTGTAGTCTGTTTCCTGCATGTATACCAGCTCCTTACAGACACACTTACAATGCACTTACCACAATGCACTATGGCTATTCACTTAAGGCAAGGAAACTCAAAACCCGCTGCAGACAGAAACAAATCTCAGAGGTTAGTGATCACCCAGAGAACCTGTTGTGGAGAAGCAATGTCCCTTGCCACTAAACTAGAGGTGTGTGCTGTGTCCAGAAGTGAAAATGTAGTGGGGATGGGTGTAATAGTCATACTGAGTAATAATATGTTAATTTTGGTATGCAGTTAATCCTCTGCTATAAACGGGCATCTTTTTTAATGAAAGTTTTAGCTAGGAGAGGTAAGCATCTTTCACTCTTAAAGGCCATTATATGTGAAGCATTGAAAGGCGGCTATGCTGTCTCTATAATAATGCACAATGGGATAATGAGGCTAGCTCACAGTGAATAAAACCTTGCTCTCCTCTATATGAAAATGAATGGTTTTATATGTGATAAACTTATCTAATACCCACACAGAGCTCGATGGATAATTGGCAAACCATGTCACCATTCAAGAGAAAGTCATCTCTTAAACTCTTGTGTCTCAGCTATTTTAACTCCAGCTCTGCTGTCATTTAAGTACTTTGATAGTCTCAGTGTTGGCAGCTGAATTTGTCTCATTTAATAGTCTTTCCCTTTACAGTGCATCAGTGAGATGCAATCCCATGTGTGACTTCTCATACAGTGACTTCTCCACTATGTTCAATTGAAGTAAAGAGAGACTGTAACAAGCGTAATGCTTCTTTTGTTGTTTGGAATAACTGTATCAGCTCAGCATTAAAAATGTTTGGAGTATTTTGGGTTTTGGTTTTTATTTTAAATGATTGCAGCAATTATGTGAGTGTGTGCTGAATCATCATATCTTCTCTTTTGTCTTTAGTACTAAATTCATCTGGATTATTTCTCTCTTACATGAAAATAGATGTGGACAAAGATTTCTCTCATATTAATTGGAGAGATTGCTATAAGCCTTTATGGCCATTGGGGACTAACTTCCCAGATATTACAGAACAAATACTGCTAATAGTCTAGTGTCTAGATATGTAAATGTCGGATTTTTTATTTTAAAAAACCCAAAACTGAAGTACTTTTTTTTTTTTTTTTTATCAATACTGAGGGCAATGTTAGAGAAACTAGTATTATAAAATTTCCAAGTGAGTGAGAGTTGATTGCAAGCATTAGTTCTACAACACAATAGTTAAAAACAGGTCTATAACTAACAGGGGGAAAGGCATTTTGTTTGTTTAGATGTGTTTTCTTTTAAAGAAAAGAAATGGAATACATAGTTGCAGCCTTGATTCTGAAGGAGGTTTTACATTTAGTTTTTGACCCTTTGATTTAAAAATAAAAGTATCTGAAACTTTACTCCTAAGCCAGGAGGTAAGACTGAGTGCATAGAAATGTGAACTACCACATGTAGTTTGGAAGGGAGCTTCCCTTGACACAACCCCTCCATGTTTTCAAGTTGGAGGACCAGATATCTGATTGCTGAAAAAAGTAATATATGAAATTACTTTTCCAGTAGCTAGTGGTTTTAATTAACCATCAGTTTAGGAATGGTATCATTAGAAAGACAGAATAGCAAAAAAAGTATCTGTACTTTAGGAAGTAGTTCCACCTTTCCCCACCTGATACATTTCTCTACCTTCTATAGGCTTTATAACACACTGTGATGGACTGATTAGTTGGATAGTGAAGTAATTGGAAAATGTAGGTAGAGTTTCATGATTATTTCAATCATAAATGCATGTTTTATGTTGTTCCCTCTTATCCAGAATATTAGATTTTGCAAACTGAAAATCTCCATCCCCTTCAATGCATGCTTTTTCCCCCCCAAGGCAAAGACGTTTGCCTTGTTCTTTAGTTTAACCTAAAAAGATTAGATGTTTCTGAACAAAAGGAAAAAATTATATACTTTTCTTATTTTTTTTAAAATACTCCCCCCATCCCTTTTCTGTTGAACAGTTCTATTGCTGGGATTAAAAGCTGAAATTTAGAAAGAAGTAAGTCTTGTTCCAGAGAAGAGTTATTTTCATTTATTGGAGCTTTGAAGTCTTGAGACTGTGCAGCAGACTGTCCTAACATTGAAGAAGGCCCAGTTGTCTATGCTGCAAAACGTCTTTAGTTCCCCTGAAGACAGTAGCTGTTAGCATACACTTTTAAGAAAAACAGCCTTGGTTATGTATGTAATTAACTGTGGTGTCCTGCTTCCTGTGAAATGTAAGAAGGTAAGGAAATCAAATTAAGTCAAACTTTGTTATCTCTTTGTGAACAGTGCTACTTGTACAGACTGGTGACTTCTTAGGATAAGGAAATGTTTCCAAACCAGACCATGAAAAGCTCTTCAAGATATTTAAAGGTATCCAATTCTGAAAGTCTCATTTACAACTTCGTTAAGATTAGGGTCATTAAGGGAGGTAGATACTCACTTTACTCAAGAGTAGAACTTCAAACCTCTCTGTTTCCTTTATCTGCTGGATGACTCTGAACTATCCAGGATCACTTACAAAATAACTTAGGAAATGGGAGGTTCATTTGAAAACATGTCCTGGGCTCTGCATTTCCTACCAAGGGGGTGAGCAAGAGGCAAAGCACTAGAACTCCTTCATAATGTTTCTGCAAACTCTAGTGTTAAGGATTATCTGTTTTTAATACTTACTGTGTGGGAAAGAAATGCTGTGGTAGCTATCAGGCAGTCACATGCCATTAATTTTTTGCTGAAGATGAGTGCAGACTAAGGCACAAGGAAATGGATTGTCTTGCCTGGCATGTTGTCATACGTTTGTGGCAGAACTTTTTGAGAAAAAATATTCTGATTTATGTTTTTAGTAATAAAACTGTACCTATTTTCACAAAACTTCATTGTGTGCTCTGGCAAGGGCACCTAAACCCCTGATTCTATGATCAGTGAAATAAAATATGAAATCTCATTATCTACCTGTCCTGGTTTCGGCTGGGATAGAGTTAATTTCCCTCATAGTAGCTGGTACAGTGCTGTGTTTTGGATTTAGGATGAGAACAAAGTTGATAACACACCGATGTTTTAGTTGTTGCTAGGCAATGCTTACACTAGCCAAGGACTTTTCAGTTTTCCATGCTCTACTGACTGAGAAGGCTGGAGGTGCACAAGAAGCTGGGAGGGGGCACAGCCAAACTGGCCAAAGAAACATTCCATACCATGTGACATCATGCTCAGTACATAAACTGGGGGAAGCTGGCCAGGGGGGCTGCTGCTCGGGGACTGCCTGGGCATCGGTCGGCGGGTGGTGAGGAATTGTACTGTGCATCACTTGCTTTGTGTATTATTATCATATTATTATAATTTTATTTCAATTATTAAACTGTTTTTCTCAACCCACAAGTTTTTCTCACTTGTGCTTTTCCAATTCTCTCCCCCATCCCACCGGGTGGGGGTGCTTAGTTGCCGACTGAGGTTAAATCACGACACTACCATAATGGAATGGTGCATGAAAATCACTTATAGTCTGTTTCTTTTTAAAATATACAGTTTTTGCAGTAAATTTTCTACAAGCTGGAATAATAGAAGATTGGTGGGGTAACTGGCATATTCTACGTAACTTAAAAGCGGTGTACTGTGGAAAGAGTATAGCCTTGCTTGCACTGGATTGCATGCGGTTTGATATGTTCTGCTGGACTGAAGACAGCTCCACACTGAGCCACCTCTCATGATCCTGCTGCACCCAGGGCACAGCTTATTTGAGAATGGGTTAACCTTCTTGCGAATTATAGGAGTCGTCTTTAGGCCTGCAATCACACAGAGCAGAAGGACGAAGAGAAGGGAAAGGAAAATCCTGTCTTGTAAAATATGTGAGACATGGCTCTATGGCTCTGACCTGTTCTAGGAAGAGTATGCAAATATGGAAACTCTTGATAATACAGATGTTCTTTGAGGCAAGACCTGCCAAAACAATATGATAGCGACTGTAATCATTAGCTCTGAGCAACAATTTCCTAGCCTCTGGTTTTCAATCACTTGCAACTTTTCTGAAATTTGCACCTTCTTGACTGAAACTTCATTCTTCAGCTCTGGATATAAATACTTTGCTTCTAGTATTTGAGCTGAAAACAGTCATTTCTTTGTAAGTTGGAGAATACTGGGAAAGAAAATATACTCTGTAATAAAAAGAGGGTGTTTTAAATGAGAGAAATTACTGAATTTTGAAAGCTGACATTTCTTACAGAAATTACCCTTACTGAAGGGCATAGGAAGGAGATTGGTTTTAATTTGGTCAATTTTAGCAGTTAAAAATTGATTTTTGAGAATGCACAATAGATTCCTCTTCTTCATCCCATTCACTTGTGAAGTGCACAAATGAACAAGGCTGATCTATAAGTACGTGTAAGTACCACAAGTTTTAAGTTTGCGGCTAAACTACCCAAGTAGTGGGGCCACAGATGAAACAGGGGTTCCTTTGTCCTTGGAGAAACTGGAAGAAACTAGTTTGCTTTGAGAACTCATGAACAGTTAGTAAGAGGCTATTACTCTCCATGGGGAAGAATGGGCAGCTGTTCACATCATCTCTTGTGTGATCTATGAGGTTTTTATTTCTTAAATACAAAACTACATGTGAGGCCTGAGAGGAGATGGTATCCCAATACTTGCACCCAAGTGAATGGATAAAGTGTTGTTAGAAATTTAACTTGATTAAGTCCCATCTTTTGCATCTTCTAAAATTAACCTTTTGTGCTCTTGCTGCATTTTCTCTTTTTGTGTGTATATTGTACAGAACAGACATAGGATTTCAATAAAACTTTTCTTAACCTGGAAAAACTGTACTTCTGTATCTTTGAGTTATATGATGACCACTGTCTAAATACAGACTGACTTGTTTCTACAGCAGTAGTAGCACAAATCTTCTTGAATATTTTTTTTGCCTCAGCCATCTTCTGCTTTCCCAAGGCAAGAATTGACAATCAGAGGAGCCATACCACAATGGTATGCTTATGGAAGACCCAAGCGTTTGCTGCTAGTCTTAAGTTTTGAAGTACTATTCAGGGGTCCTAGACTCTCATGTTTCTGTAGGAAATTGTTTGTCCACCATCTGATGTTGCGTCGCTTCAAGACCATACAGATATCCTCCTTAATAATATAAGAGCCTGTAATTGAACAACCCATGAGCAATTCCCTTGGATACAGATGTGATTCCAAGCTCACTCCTATTCCAAGCTGTGTACAAGTGGAGAAAAGGCTTTGGAGAGTCTCCTCGCCTCATTTGAGTGCTCCACTGTGTGGTCTTCATGTTTGGGGTTTTTTTTTATCATTTCTGTTATTATTTTTGAAACATTTTGATTAAAGCTCTATTTTGAACTGTACTTCCAGCATGAGCTCAGTTTTCATCCTGCTGCCAAGCCCAAACCAAATCCGCCTGGTTTTTCACCCTCTTTATTTGACAAATAAAGACTTGCTGCAATGTTGTTCCCTCTAGCCATGGCACCTGATTAGTGGCTGTCTGATTTTACCACGTGCTATAGTGAAGTAAACTCTTATCAGTTGGCAAGAATTTTACCTTTGATCATAATCTTAGCTGGAGTCTGATCACGTTAAACTATTATCAGTCTATCTTACAGCCTTTCTGGACACATTACAGAGCCTTGTCCTAGTACAGCCTCCATTTGTGTGGGGTATGGCAGGGAGGACATGGAGTTTACACCATGATGCTTTGATCATCCATCAGAGATGTCTAGTCAAATCGGATTACTTTTGAATATGTACTGACCCATGCTATGTACAACAGAACTTTTTTCAAAATTTTTTTGAGCAGCATTACTAGACTTCTTGAAGAAATAAAGCTATGATAGTACCTGTTTTTTTCTCTAAGGACTTTGAGATTCTCTGGGTTCATTTGAATTGGGAGATAATTTTACCTTCAGACTTTGCGGTGCTAGTGACCTATCAGTTAGCTATCCCCCCAAACAGATTTAATAGACCCTTCACACCACTTTAGAAGAAAATCAGTCTAACTTGAAACCTGTTCTGTTGAGATATTCCTATTGTACTTTTGTTTCATCGTCTTTGTTGAAATAATCTTTGAGACAATTAGTGTCTTAGTCCAGCATGTGTTTTCCCTCCAACTCAACAAAAAAGGGAGGATTTCTGAGGATAATAACAGAATGTAAGGTATGTAGTTAGAAAGATTGTTTTCCTGCTGTCTTGTTTCTATCTCTGAACAGTTTATTCCTGTAGATACTACTTATGCCTTGCAGCATAGATTGAGTGGAACATCCGCTCTATGTGGTTGGGATTAAAATTCCCGTGATCTTTACCTTGAAATGTGTTCCAGTATTTTCAGCTATTAAACCTGTTTAATCTGTTAAATTCTGACTGGTTTTGATCAAGCTGATGGAAAATCAGACTTAGAATATATTTGGATACAATATATGGATTTGGATACAGAGTGCCTAGACAGCTTTTTCAAAATTCAACTAAGTGACTCTTGACAAGGCTTCATCAGTGACATCCAGAAATTACTTTTGAAAATTGTAGCCATGTAGCCTTAGCACTTGTCTCCACGTTGGTCGATTCTGTCCATTTGCCAGCATAAGAGGCACAAAAGCTCTATATTTGCAAGTGTACCAAGATGTATGAATCAGCTGGGTAGTATACCTTTAAAAAGGTCATGGCTAATAACAAAGAAAATGTACCTACCAAAGAATAGCTACATGAGGAGTGAAAATGCCCTAATTAAAACACTGCTACTATTACCAACTTCATAATTTAGAACTGATCAGGTGCCCAGTCATTTTTTATCAGTGGACTGTCTCCAAAAAGTTTATTTTTACAGACTTTTCAGGGGCCACACTTTAGATGAACTTCTGTGCCTGGTTCCAAGTTATTGTGGCTTGATCTGTTGGTGGGTGGATCAAGCCTGGAATACTTCACAGCCTGTCACAGAAAACCTTGACCATCTGCCTGTAGCCCACAGAGCTTTCAGGTACAGGAGCTGAGCACAGCATGCAGGATCCACGTGCTTTGTGACTCAAGGTGTCTTGTGATGAGTGTCCATGTTTTTCCAGGGTGTCTACAAAAGACATTGAAAAAGCAAAGGGAGTCTGCAGCTCCAGTCACTCTTCTTCCTTGCCTGGCAGTGTATCTGTGATGGCATGGTTTGGCATGTCTAGGGCAGTAACCTGTATAACCTTCTTCAGTGCTTCATCTTGATAAGTCTGACCCAATCATCATAAAATACGATATGACAAAACCTGATGCTTTATCATGGTGCCTCTCAGGGTAATATCTACATCTTTGCTCTGTTTTGAGCTTTCCCCACCCACAGCTGACTTTGCACCACATTAGTCCATAGTTAGAAATGCTGTGCTTGGAGTGAATTATGTAACTGATAGCAGCATCGCCTTCCCTATAGGATATTAAACAGCTTACAGCACTTGAAGGGAAGACTAAGTACTAAACCCGCTGCTGAGACCAAAGCTGCTTCTTAAAAAAATCGTTTGTTAATATCGAGAGCTCTACATGCTCTGCCGCCAGCCTGGGCCCGGCACGTTTTCAGCAGCCGGGTGGTGACGCAAGGTCAGGGGCAGGGGAGAAGGGGTACTGTTTGTAAGCTGTCTCACATGTGTGTGTGCATATATAGGTGCATATAGCTAAATTAACAGATGAAAGTTGTCTCATTCCACATTTGAGTTTAAATGCATAGTCTTTTTTTGCACTGTCCCTTCAGTCCCAACCTGTGTGGAGGGTGAAAGGCTGAGCAGAAGTCCTCACCTTAATTTGTAATTCCTGCATAGCTGCACCGTTGCCATTATCGAGTGCTTTTTTCAGAGTACCTCAAATATTTTTGTGTTGTGGAGTGAAATCTCAACATGGTTTTCATCTCAGTCTCCAGACTTTGACTCCATATTCTTTTGTCAGCATTAAAACCCTGGAACACTGTGCTGGGTTTGGTTTTGAAGTGGTTTGTGGTTTTGTGTGAACAGCTGAGCCTGCCTTTTTACTATGTAACCGTCAACATCACATTCCCAAGGGAGGCTGGTGAAACATCAAGTGATAGCACGGTGTTTATTTTAGCTGATATTGTCATGTGAGTATACTGTTAGTCGCTTACTCCACTAAAATGTTGGTGAGGGACGTATTAGAAAATGTATGAAGAATTTTGAAGTTTGCCCTGAGTTTTTGTGTGGATCCTGAAAAGGAGAGCATCTGCTGCCCCGGTCCAGGGGCAGAGCAGAGATCCTCTGTCCAGCCCAGGGCTCGTGTGCCACCTAAGAGCTGGGCGGGGGCAGAGGTCCTGCCTGTTCATAACCCACCTCGTCTCTTTCTTCCATGATCAAAGTAATTAATGTGAGAAAATAAACCAAAACTAAAATATGACCACAACCAAATCCCTCTCTGTACAAAGTCTTGTAGTAAGTTTGAAAAGGTAGAGCTGATTTTAGCAAAGGAAAGGTGTCTGGGGAGAATGTATGATGTAAATTTCTGCAGGAAACTCTGGATGGGATTTTGCATTCATTTTTAAATGTAAATATCTGTAATGGGTACGTAGGTAGTTTTGTTTTATTTACAAAGTATTTCTTCCGTGGAACAAAAATACACCTGAAACCTTGACACAGAATTGTGTTTCTCCAATAATGACAAAGCAAGCCCTTTTTCTCCAAGGGCTCTTGACCCAACTAGATTAGCAAATTAATGTTGTAGCGTTCTCAGAATGACCTTTTCCTGTGAAAGCAACCCGTTCTGATGAAACATCAGTGAGCACATTTGACAGATATCAGTAACTGGCAAGAACGTCACCACTCCGATGGTGGAAAGCTGATCACCTAATGAGTGCACTCACCAACCTATAAAAGGAACAGCCTTCTGTTTGAGGAATGTAATTTCTTCTGGCTGCCTAGGAGTTGTGGTGATTTTCCTTAAAAAAAAAAAAGGGGGGGGGGGGGAAAAATAAGCCTAAGAATGTAAGTACCTTTATTTTTTTTTAACTGTTTCACCAATAAGGCAAAAAGAAATATTTATTCAGATGTAATACAGACTGCAATGAGGGTATTGATTTTACGTGTGATGCTGAATGTAACATTAAGTGGAGCTGGGTGGTTGAAAAGGATGGTGCTGCCTCTTGAGCCTTCTAAGATACTGGTTGCCTAATCTGCCACTGATCCATAGCTCTACATCCTGCTGCCGCCGTATGTGGCCCTCTCCTATGGATACCAGTACCTTTCTCTACCTCTTCCCTCCTCACCCACCACCTCCTCTGTTTCAGCTCTTGCCTCTGTCAGTAAGAAGAGAGCTAATCTAAAAACAACGTAGGGAACAGTGTGAACAACCACCATGAGAGTCACTTAAACAAATGGATTTGTAAAACTCAATTGTTGTAAGCCTGTCCAAGCCAGGACTACCATTTGAATTAAACATAAGGTGACTCCTTTCACTGAATCAATAAGTGCAAATAACATAGCTTGCAACCATGTTTTATTTCCCAGACAAAAATGGTTCTTAACAGCTTTTTGAAGGCTACGCTTCAGCCACCTGCTGCTAAAGTTGTTTGTTTTTTCCTAGAAAATTTGATCTTCTACAACATTAAAACAGACAAGTATGCAGTCAGCATGCTTGTGCATATTTGGGGCTAGATGTTTCATGGATGTTTGAGAGCCATATTTTTTAATGAACATTATACCTTTCTACAAACTTCCTTTTAGCAAGTACAAATGGCAGGGATGGAGGGTGGAGAGATGGAACTGTGGGAATATTTCTCTCATGCTCACTCATTTTTAGCTGGGTTTTGTAGACAAAGACTATCCTCCCTGTTATTGAGAAATGTCAGTTTGCTGCTTTGCCACAAACCTCTTCTTTGCTTTTCTAATACTAGTTTTCACTGCAAGATCCTGTTCTCTTGCTATTCTTCTCTGGTACATGTGCTCTGGTATTTGGGTTGCTGCAGGGACCTTAAAGCATGTATTTTGCAATACTTGTTTCCATTTTGCAAATACACTGGAGCACACTGTAATACTAGTTGATTTTTGCAGCTGGCATATGAACGTATTGTAGTCCCAACAGGAGAGTGATTGAAATGCAGACGCTGAGAACAGCTGTTTACAATGAAATCCCGTTTCCCGGTTGGTTTGTTCTGAGCACAAAGGAGTTCCCTAGAAAAATAGATAACCTCTGCTTTTACTTTTCTTTAGACTGTTCTCCTTCCTAGAGGTATAAATGCTGGACAAAGGTTCCACGTTTGCTATTTCCACAATGTTCCTCCAGCAAAACTAACTCAATGAAAATTTCCTCCCCTAGGAGCTTTTCTCTTTTCTGCTATTGCTTTTTTCCTCTCCAGGCCACCAAGTAGTGTGTTACTTCATGCCCTCCCCTTGGTGTCCTACATCAGCAAAATTGTTAGGTACCAACAGTAGGAAGTGATAATCTCCAGTATTAGAGTTCATTAGAATTTTATGGGATTTATTTTCTGTTCGAATACTCCCATATATTACAGATCACTACCACTTTTCAGTCTATTTCTCTGCACACGTAATAACTAAGTAACTAGCAGGTAAATGAAGGAGGAATGTAATTTCAGATCCTTTATTTAGAAATTCTCTTTCTGAGTCTAACATGCAGGATGAGGAAGGGAAAACCTTAATTTGCATGAATCAGCATACTCTTTGGGTGCTAATTTACACCAGATGAGGATCTTGGGTGCCATATAGTTTCTGATTTTTAAGTTTGTGTCTTAGAGACAGCTCTGCATTAAAGCTGTTGTGTGGACAGCAGGCAAACTGTGTATATTAACACATTGTTGTTGTTAAATCTAAACCATTTTTTTCTGTAGAAGCGCTTAAGGGGGAAAAAAAATCCAAAACTTAGTCCAAATTGAGTCTTTATGACACAACAAAAATAAAAAGTTAAAAGCCAGACAGACTGAACATGTTTTTTATTGTTATTAAAAAGAATATGGATCTGTACTGACAGCTTGTAAACTAAGATGCAACTTGATCTGATTTCAAATGGCCAAAATGTTTTACTATCCTCAAAACAACCCATGGAAATCATGATGTTTTGTTAAATGATTCAATACTCAGGGGCTTGATTTGTCTTTTTAGTAAAAGGAGATTATGCCTCAGAAGAAAGTTTTGTATTTTCATATGGTTACCCTTTGAATTAACTATTAAAAGCAAAAGAAAACAAGCTGTATCTCAGTAGCTGTGGAGAGACGCATGCTCAGGTGATCATAGTTTGCCCCTCATCCTCTCCACTGTTTGCTCCTTTTTAACATGATAGCCCAGTTACCCCAACCTTCCCTCCACATCCCTACTTGCTCCTCTATCCCCATCTCTATCTCTCGTTCCCTACAACCTTTGATGTGGTTAACTGAGGACTGACTTGGGTATTTTGGAAGAGGTGCAGTTTATCAGAGGTGCAACTGTTTTCTTTTAAAAACAACAGCTTTTTCACAAACATCCTTTCCACCCTAGGTACCAGTCATTTAATCAGCAATAAGGGCAATAAAACTCCTCTTTATTTACACTGGACTGACACTTTCTTGAGTATAAGGAGACAGACTTTGGCAGGTGCAACTTTATAGATAATTTGTAAAAGCCTGATGGACATTTATTACTCCCCTACCATTAATTATACGTGTTTATAAAATATGTGTTAATAGAGCTGGATACATGTATACATGTGATTGTAAAGCTAAATGAACAAGACATAAACCAAAATTTTCAGAATGATT
>NW_008825075.1:5102157-5152798 GCF_000699105.1 Pygoscelis adeliae
GCAAAGGAAAGAGGGCTGATTATTTATACATAAAAACCCACATTGATATGATATTTGGGTTGCCCTGGCAGTGGAGCGAGCCAGGAGCTGCTATTACTTCTCAGCAAATGATACTAGGCATCTCTTGCTGGTTCCCCAGCCTACAACTCTGTATACAGAGATTAGACAGGAGGTACTTAAGTAACGACTACCACCAGGTCAGTGAATAACTGTAGAGTATAACCAAGTGCTTAATTTTTGACAGAAAAGCAACATCTCCTTAAACAGCATGTCTGTCATTCCACAGTTATAAGCACTATATTGCATAAATACTATACTGTCGCTCCCTAAATGATGTTTTGCAAATATTCTTTAGCAGCCCCTAAACCAAATTGTTTATAAATGTGGCAGTGGAAAAGCTGCATCCATTAACTTTATCTGAAAAATAAAAAGAACCCTGCTGTTAGTTACGGAAGTAAAAAATAGCTGACAGTCATTTCTTGGTTCTTGGTGGTTTTAGTGAGCTATTCGCTGTGATAGAGGAGACTATGCAACCACAAAACTGCTGGAAATTAAAAATAACTCCATAAATAGGTAGTATAAAATTACCAATGTTCGACCAAATGAACATGGATGCATTTAGCTACAGCTAACGTGTAACATTGATTCACTGAGAGAACACCTGAAGGTGAAATTCACAATCCCATGTGCAAAATGTAGATGCTCACCCAACAGCGACCCAGTTCATTACCTTGGTGCTTGTTCCCTCAAGAAATGTCAATGTTTTTTAGCTAGGTCCAGGTGTAACAGATGTCATAAATGTAAAATTGTTGTGTGAAAGTTACATTTTTCAATGCGATGCTGGTCCTGTCTTAATGCACTTATGTAAATGAACTCATAGAAACTAGAGTATTTTAATCTGTGATTTGTTTGTAGTGGACCCTTTCCTTCTCTTTGTCCTCCTTCTTTAAGAATTTTTTCTTTGATTTCAACAGAAGCAGGCTCAGGCCCAGCTTTTGCTGCATTTCTAACTGCTTTGTTTGGGGAATTTGCAATACTATTTCAACACAATTCTTAAGTTTCACCCGAAGGCTTCAGCTGACATTCTTCCCACGCACACAAATGTACAACTCTCAGGTGGGGATAGGAAGGAAAGGAAGGACAGAAGGACTGTAAAGTTGAAATGGCAAGAGAGTGCAAACTGTAGATAGTACTGTAGAAAGTAAGGACAGGGTCAAAAATAATACCTAATATATGAACACCCAGGACTGAAATTCAGACTGGGAGCTAAATGGTTCATCTGTGTTTGATGAGGGACAGGGAGAGAAGGGGAGGGAAGCACTATGCTATGAATCACATATTATATGATTTTATATTTATAAATATATCAAAGATATAAAATACTAAGCAAGAAATTCTTATCCTTTAAGGAAGTTTGAAGCTGAACTTGAATACAACATTTGGTAGATAATCATAATCTTCCTTAGAACATAGGTCATGTTAACCAAAAGTTAATTTTTCTCTGACTTAATATTTTACTGGCTTTGAAGCTATGACGGATGGGTGGTGGAGATAAGAGAGATGAAAATCTCTTATATCTAATTTAGAGTTAGAATTGTTTGATATTTTTTGTGTAAAACTTTTACTTCATTATTGCTTCAAAAGTTCCACAGATACCAACGCGATCCTTCTAAAATAGAGTACACAGCCCAAAGTGACACACATTTGGGTCTGATTTTAAAACCGGTTCTGCTTTGCAATCCTAAGTCACACTTTAAACAACAAAGCAAATGACGAGTGTCTTGAGCTGCTCAGTATTGGAGATAGCAGTACAGATTTAACTTGACTCATGGTGGGGAGAATAGTGTGTGTGAAAGACAGTCCCTTTTTGGGGTTCTGGTGACAAATATCAAGGTAATGGGCTGCCTGATCTTTAACAATAACAGATAACCTGCTTCCACGCTGTGCAATTGGGTGAATTCAGTGAGACGAGTGTCCTGCGTTTGTGCTCAAAACTGTATTCAGAGCTTGTTGTTCAAAGAAAGAGTTAAGGCAACTAGGACAAAAGGGACAGCTATTCACTGGAACATCTGTGGGCTACATGACCAAAGGACACTTTCTGGGAGATACAAGACAGAAAACCAGATCTTCAGCACGAACAAGAGATTCTATTTTTCAACTTTTGCATGATGAAGGATTTCTAACATAAAAGTTCAGAGCAATCAGAGATCAGGAAGACTGCTGCAAAGACTGTTGCATTCCCAACCCCTTCCATCACCAATACCATGAGCAGAAGGAGAAAGGGACACAATGCAGAATGACCCTAATTGTGAACTGATCTTGTCTGGAAAAGGTAAAGGACTTGTCAGGAGTCCTCCCTTTGTCTTTTTTCTTTTGAATGTTGTTTCAGGCTCTTTGGTTTTGCCCCAGAAATAAATTAGAGATGTGAACTGTTTCTTTCATGCCATCCAACAGGCTACATCTCTGTGGTTCAGTGCAGGCAGGCATTTGTATCCACTCTGACCTTAAGTTAAATAGCTTCCAGAGCTGTGCTGGCTCACAGTCTGCCAGTGTGGAGCACAGACGGCACTTGTGTGTAACTCCTTGTGCTGCTCTCGGTGGACGCACCCTCCAATCTGAATGATACTTCAGATGTCAAAAACATGAAACAAATTGCTGCTCATCAGAGCCTGTAGGACTAGCGAGTAGGCACCATCCCAAAAGTATGTAAATCATGGAGAGGCACTTAATGCCGTATGGCAGGACTCCAGTTGGGTGGGATCCTCTTACGTAAGGGAGCAAGACAAGATTTCAAATGACTTGTGCCCGGCCTTTGGTTTTCCTTGCTTTCCTGGCATGTGTCCTTTTTGGTCTCTTCAGCCCCCTCCTTCGGAAGAGAACAAAAGCCCCAGTGCTGTTTCACTGTTGTCTCTTGGCTTTCCAGGAGCCCTTCTTGTCTCAGTTGTATAGACAAGCTAGTCAAAAAACAAAAATGCCACCACATGTTTTTAGTGACTGACAGAGGCACTTCAGTAATGAACCCCAAACACTCAGGTACATTAGCTGATAAAAAACTGCCTGGCTGAAATGTGTTCTCACCAAACATCTGTAGGGCAATATTTGAATGGCAGATCAATTCATACATATCACATCATCTTCCTGTGGGTTCCATCCACAGTTAGGAGAAGGGGCTAAATTCAAGGAATAGTCTGCAGTAAATAATTTGCTCTTCTGTAGAATCTTTTCTTCTCTACCGATTTTTCTCCTGGTTTCTGCTCAGCACTTCTGGGCAGGCTGTTTTCCCAGAGGACTTTGTCAGTTGCCGTAGGCTGCTGTTGAGGAATAAAGTTCAGTCACAGTCTCCAGTGTAATGTAGAAAGGGAAAGCATTAATTAAAAGGAGAGGCAGCCCAATACTTACAGACCTGTGAACAGACCCCAGGCAGCGCAGAGCTGATTCTTCTGGTTCATTTCTTCTTCACACTTGGGCATTTATGCTGAGTCAGATAGATGAAACTATGCCTAGAGCAACACTCTTTAACTGTCTTTTTTTTTTTTAATGTGCTGAACACCTGTCCCCTATCTCTCCCATTGCATTTAAAAAGTCTTATAACAGCATTTCTGTCTCTTTTTCTGAAGAAATGGATTCAAATCTATTGATATTTAACAACAACTCTTTAGTGGGAGATGATAATTGGCTAAATAGAGGTGCCCTTAGGGTATTTAGTGGCTTTAAAGTAGTACATTTCAATCTGGTTCTACTTGCTTTTTTAATAACAGCTTTCAGGCATTAAACCAGCAGGACATGCTCTGACCCAATATAGCGATCCTCATCATCCAGGTAACAAGAAAGTGGCCAACAGTTTATATTCCAAAGGGAAATACAAGAAACAGAGTCATGGACAACTTAGGAACAACTTGTTCATTGGGAAATTCTCTCCTAACATTTGACATTTTAGTGGTTAGCTTATGCCCTGTGGTGTGCATGTTTGTGTCTCCTCGTTAGAGATGCTAATACAATTGCAAAAGGATCTCATTATCCACAGAATCATGTACAGCTTAAAAAAAGTCCCAACCAGTTCTTTGCCTCAATGATTTTTTTGCAGCAATGAGTTCTCCACTTAAGAGATCAAATTGCTGCAGTTTTCAGTTTCACTGTCAGGTTCCTTTGTCTAAGAAAAGAAGGTTTACCTGATTTAATTTCTGTAAGGCATTAGTCATCACATATTACTTTGTTACCTTTGTTCTTTTTTAATATGGCATCTTTGCTCTTGTCCTACAAAAGTTTTTTCAAGCCTTTGGTACCCATGTCCCCACTTCTGAAGCACTTTTTTTCAAGAGTTTACTTGACATAGTGGGTCACCGCTGTGCGCTGAGCAGTGGAGTTTCTGTTTCCCATTCATTTTTGGTGACATTTGGATCATCTTCCGGAACCACCAATATTCATTTAGAAGTCAACAGCATACACAAGTAGGTCAAATGTTTTGTCACAATTTGTATTACCTTGCATTTTATCTGTTGTGCTCTCGGTTCACCCAGCTTTATTGCATCCCACTGGAGTGCCATACAGTCTCTCTAGTGTTAATTATCTTGTATAACTTTGTGGCATCTGCAGTTTTTTGCCACCTTGCAACTCCTTTTTAGATCTTTCATGGATAATACGAACAAACCAACCTCACTGTGGGGCTTTGGGGCAGCCACTGACAACTTTTGACACATTTTAATTTGATCGTTATTCCTCCTCTTTAATTTCTGTCCCGCAGCCAGTTTCTATCCAATGATGGGGTTTTGTGTTTCCCACTGTACCTGTAAGCCATAGAGAGGTATTAATTCCTTTAATGCCTCCCTGTCTGGCAGCTAATTTTCTCTTATTGTATTAGCTATGGCTACCAGGCCACCCACAGTTGTTCCTGACTCCTGCAAGGTAGTAGGCTTGTCCTTTTTCCCAAGGCAATTCCTTCCCCCAGGTTCCTAGGTCCCTCTAGAAAGATCATGAGCTACAGAGAGTTGTATAAAACAGTTACAAGAAGCTGCCCTTCCTGGTAAGGGAGGAAGGCTTCCCTCCAGAGCATCCCAAAATCCACTGAACAAAGTGGTGTTATGTGAGGCAGTCTCATCGCTTAAGGGAGTGCAGTAACATTGCAGTAATACCACCACACAAATAGAGATGTCTCACAGATCTAAACTCTCTCTAAATAAAGGACATTCATAATTCATCGCTGGCTGGTCTAACAGTAGTGGTCATTATGGTGAAGTAGTTTGGGGAAAACTGGAATCATAGGAAGCTGTAGCGACTTGATAAATATTAACAAGTAGTATCGCACAGGGCATAAAGTCATCCTACACACGTCTATCAGCTCTTAAAACACTGCCTGTGCCTGCCCTTGGATTTAACGGCGTGGGTGGCTGCGCGGGTCTTAACATTTACTTCTAATTCAGGCTGGCAAGGGTGATGGAAAGCACTCACCAGAGGGCAGAATCTGGTTCTTGAACTGTAGTTATTACTTAGCATATACTTAATTAATACTTAGCGTTCCTTGAATGATAATGAGTTTTTAACACTTACAAGCACCCACTGCTCAGGAGCTCTCTGGATCGAGGTTGTGCTGTCCTCCAGCCACAGGATTTTTCTTCTTTGTAGAAGCAATTTTTGGCCAGTTTTGCTTTCACATTCTGTCTCTAGCAGAGCACTGAGGCTGCAAAGAGTGCAGAAAACAAGATCTCCAAGACCTGTAACTGGAAATATGGCTTCCTTTCCTTCACCCTTCCCCACTGGAATTAAAAATAAAAAACAAGGTGACATTTATTTCTACTGATGTAAGTATTTGCTAATTCTTATATTTGTGAAACTTTAATTTTAGGCCTAAGTTGACCTGACATGTCTTTTTAAGGCGCTTGCCCAAGGCCACGCAGTGGCTCTGTGTCAGCCAGGATTAGACCTCAGGAATTGTTCCCTTTCAGTCCACTAGACCAAGCTGCCTCTCACACTGCCATTGGAGCTCTACAGGACAGATCAGTCTGATCGGTTTCTACATGGGGTTGATCTTTAAAAACATGCGTATCCTGTCTGAGAAACCAAAATAATACTTTTCTGTACTAATAGAAGGCATAACCTTTTTTCTTTCTTTTATTTTATTTTTTGTATGATGAAATTAAATCACACCTGTGCCATACACTTTACAAAAAAAACCCTGAGGCACTTAAAGCTCCAGGGCTGCTGGTCCACTGTCTGTACTCATCACTTCATCATTACATTTGGACAGGATTTCCCTTTGCCATTTGGCTAGCTCCAGAAGTGATGTGGGTGGCATTCACAGTGGCAAGAAATAACTCAGGATAAAAGATTGTGAACTCAATTAAAGCTTCAACATTGTTTCTTCATTATCATTTCAGGCATCCCTGGACCACTTACTATCCAGAGATGATATTCTGTCCTTTCTCCTTGTCTCAAGGGCTGCGCAAACCAGATGGTGCCTGTGTTCCTGGCTATACCATGCTCCTTAAGGAGCAGCAGAAATCTGTTTCCATCCAGGGTCCAGCTCCAGAATTTGGCTCCTTCCTCTTTCTTCCCCACTTAGTCTAGCTTCTCCTATGCTCCAGGACAGGACACGTTGCATGTAGCCTGCCAGCCTGCTCCAGGACACATTGACTGACTGCCTGACATGTGAGGTGCAGGCTGCGAAAGACGGGTTTCAGAGCTGTGCTGCAGCTGGCAGCATGCCACCCCCCAAAGCCTTGCGCCGGCAGGAACACCAGTGCCGCTGCCTTGTGCCGTGCTGGGGCTGTGCATCTGTCCTGATTCGAGCACAGGCTTCCCTGCTCTGACATCCAAGGGATGAGGTTTGGGGGTCATCGCATGCAGAGAGATTTGGGATGGTGATGGTATGGCAAACAGAAAGATCAGAGTTTTTTCACAGTAGCTGTGGAAAAAAAAAGTATTTGGAGCATGAGAAGAGGAGACTTAGCATCACAGAGGTTTTGAAACCATTAGCTGAAGGTCTGACACTAACACAATTAAAAAAGCAAGATAGATTATGTGGATTTCTCTGGATCTGCTGGGAAACTGCTGCTTATTGCAATTTTTCAAGGCCCTTTAAAACCCTTACTGTACAGAGATGGACTAAGTAAAAGACCATCGCAGCTCCTTTTGTGATGTTAGAGGAACTTTGCCAGCCTTCAGATTTTCATGATATACACACAGTAGCTGTGGGACAACTTATTACCATCTGTAGGTAATAACAGTAATGTCTTGCACTGTTACAGTGCCTTTCATCTGTGGATATCAAAAGGCTTTCTAAAGATTAACTAGTTAAGTGACATCACTCCAGTGAGATACACACTTCTAACTTGGGTGGTTTGGGTGGCTTTTATTAATCTAAGAGCTCTGAAAAGGCTGTCAGCCTCTTTGTTCTTACAAGGCAAATATAATGATAGACAAAAAGATATGGCGGTTTTGGAGCCCGCGGATTAGGACACTTTAGGTAGGGAGGAATACTTTAATTAGTGCCATTTTTATACATTTTGACTGTGTTTTTAAAAATCCTTTATTGGCCTAAAATCTGAGTAGCCAGGAAATTAATATGCATCTAGGAATAGCTGAAAGCAATGCTTTTTGCAGGGGAGGGAATATAAGAAGTCTTGATGTTGAGTCAAGGTAAAACAAAAACTAACCAAACTAGTCCCACAGCAAACACAAAATATTTTATGGCCTATGGGGGTGTTCCAGCATGCCCCTGAAAGCTGAGATTACTTCTGGCATTTTTGTCATCCTGCTAATAGATTTACTTTTTACTGAAGGAGGGGAAAAAATCCTTTCTGGCGAAAATGTTCTGTTCTTAGATGGGTTGATTATTTGCATAATCTGAGAAACTTGGTGAAATCCCTTTGGCCACTTTAAAGGGAATTACCATTTTCCCACTGGGGGGATGAGTTTGGGTGCTGCTTGTATTCAGGCAGCCGAGTCCTATCCACCCTCTCACAGGGTCAAGGTGATGAACCTTCTTTCATTGCAATTCAGCCTTTGCTGAGACCAGCCTTTCCAGGGGAAGGAAGGAAAGCCATCACCTCCCAAGAGAGACTGGGCATCTGGCAGAGCCCAGCCCAGGTAAATCTGAAGTGTCGAATCTGTACAACCAGGAATGCAACCAGGGCTTACACACCTGTGGCACAGCTTTTTCCTTTGCTGGGAACTGGTGGATTCTTGAGGGAAAGCCCATGAGGCTCCATCATCGGTACCGTGATACCAACTTGCTAAGGCGGGTATTTGAAATTATTTGATGCCCTTGTTTTACAATGAGCTCTACACAGGCAAGAGCTCTTCTGCCCAAACAGAAAATATACTTGGCCCTTAGGCCAAGTGAGATGAAGCTCACAGTAGCATTGCAGCCCCCACTTTGTGTCATTTATGCTGAACTTCATAAAGGCCAGCACCTTCACAAAGGTAGCCCAAAAGAGAAGGCCAGCCAGAGTAACCATCTATCCAAGTGTAACTGCTTGCCAAACTCCTTTGCATTCTTTGGTCAGAGTTTGGGGGTTTTTTTAAGAAAGCACAAGATCAATAGTGGACATGGTTTAGGATGCTCTCATTATATTACTGTGTTTAGGGACAGTACACGATCTAGAAGAGAAGAACTGTGAATAGGCATAGAGAGCAGTGTTAGAATTCAGTCACACTCAACAGCGCAATATCCTGATATTAAACCAGGTCACCTTAATTTGAATCAATAGACTTTCTGTACTTTTAAGCATGAAAAGAATAGCATTGACTTCAGTGGGACAGTTTGAATCCCTAATGTTAAGGATGTGTTAGAATCCATGGGAAGAGGGAAACTAAGTATGTATCTGATCACCTCACTTTCCCCATACCAACACTACTTTAATGTTGAAAGAAAACAGTGGATGCTACTTAGCCACTGTATGTCCAAGGAGTCACAAGTCCAATCTTAAATAAAAAAAGTGAAAAACAATCCACTGAACATTTACTGTGTGAAGCCATCACAAGAACATCTTTAACACCATAATAAACACCCAAAACCACAGCTGAAGTGAACATACATCTTAGCAGAAGTGAGTGTATAATTATCAGTTCATCGTTTAATTATTATCGTGGCCCAAGGAGTCATGCCATTTCAAAGAAGACACAGGTGGCAGTCAAGGTAGATGCAGGATAAAATGCTTGTGTGTTCTGATCTTCTCACATAAACTTGTAAAATCAGGGTTAAATGTGTGTTGAGTGAGTAATGCATGGATCTTCTTTTAAAATACTCTCCACAGAATTGGTAGGTGTTTCTGACTGATCCTGGTGGGGCTGGAAACTCTCTTGTGCCTTCTGACAGTTGTTCATCTCACAATCACAGATTTTATCACTGACCCACAGATCCCGCTTCAGCGCCCGTGCTAACTGGGGACTTTCCAGCAAGAGAGGGCTTATGCAGAGTCCTAGTGTTGTTTCTCAGGAGCACAGAAAAGACTTTAAGGAGTGCTCCTACCCCCTTGACGTGCTCAGCTGGAGTTGTGCCAAGCAGCTCACCATTACTTTGAAAAGCAGAAAGCAGAGGGTGGCCATCAATCTCAGAAGAGCAGAGCCAGTCAGCCACCCTCAGCAGCTGGTGCCAGCTTCAGAAGAATTCCAGCTAGATTTCTCTTGAACTTTTCTTTTTGTGTCCTTTTCCCCTCCTTTTTTTTTTTTTTTTTTTTTATTAATTACAGCCCTCAATATCCACTGATGACAAGACGAGGGTAAAGGGAAAAAATGTTTTACATAGAGAGTTTGTTTTCTATTTATTCTTAGTGCGTCTGGATACCTTTAACACACATACAATGCATGTACAGTTGTTGCTGTAACTGCAACATAGCTCACTTCTCATGAAAATTTATAGACTCTTTCAATCTATAAAGACAATTCCAACAACAACTTTAAATATGCCAGAAACATCACACTCTTGAAGGAGGAGAGAGAGAGTCACAACAAATTTTTTTGGTGCTAGATTGTGCTTCATCCCAAGTGTTGGATGGCTTTTATTTTTTTAATTTAGAAATGAGAGGCAATCCTTATCATTTGGGTATCATCTGATAAACTAGTGTACTATAGGGCAAGCCAGTCCTATTTCAGTGCTGTAAGAGGCGTTGATGCTTTTGAAGAATTACAAATGTTGGTGGTGATGAATATTCTGTTTACCCATTTTCTTCTCTGTGAATTTGTTTTGGGAAAAAAAAAGGGAAACCATAATGAGACTAAATCAAGTATTTCTCCACTCAAAATCTTTCTGCAGCTCTCTTATCCTACTCTGGATGCACGAAGAAGTTGGGAAAGGACTCTGGTTTTTATTTTGGTCCAAGAACAAGCCTCAGGTGTTGTAAGGCTCCTCAGCATCACCTGTCGCTCAGCTTGTGTGAAGTGCTGAGACTGCTGCTCAGGCAAGCACTTGCAGGCAGGCAGTGCGTGCCCTGTACAGGGTGCCGCTGCGACAGGATCCGGGCAGCTGAGCACTGGCCCAGGGAAGAAGCACCTCACAGCTGTAGGGGGATAAGGGTAAATGCTGAAGAGGCTGGGAGGATGGGGAACGCAGATGGATTGCTTTCTCTGTGTGAGTGTGGAGGTTGGGACGCTGGTAGGGGTGGGAGGATATTGGCAAAGCGGTGGGGTCCTAAGACGTGTATATGAGAGATTCAGGCATGTGTGCAGCAGGTCCCAGAGCTGCACTAGTTGTTAGAGATGGTTTGCAGACCGTGTGGGTGTCTGCCAAGTAATTCATTGCTGCTGTTTGGGGGTGGGAGGTTTAAAGACGTACATTCAGAGGCAGTAGATTTGAGGTCAAATAATGACATGTCAGTGACCTTCTGGGGAACTGCAAGCTTTCCACAATGGTATCTATGCTGAGTTATTCTCCCTCTAGATATTTAAAAAAAAAGAAAAAGAAAAGAAAAGAAAACCTGCCACATAGATACCCACAAGCCATGATTTTACTTAATGAGAGCACTATTTGCAGCAGAAACTCACTCTCAGCCACCCTTCTAAGTGCTGCCATCATTTAGCGTAAATGGTTTCATAACAGCTTGGAACAAAAATTATTTCAAGTCAGAGATGTGTCATTCAGAGCAAATCCAGAGAGAAGTCAAGTGACTATCATATGTGAATCACTTTGAATTTAGCTGACTACAGGGTATAATTACCTCCATTTATTGCATTTATGAACATTTCTTTGTGTGAAAAGGTGTTTTTTCAGTTTTTAAAATACTTTTGGTGGACACAGATTGAGATAAATTCCAACAGAGTGAAAGAAATACATTCTTGCACCCCTATCTCCACAGCTATTGTCATTAATTGTATTAAGTAGTTCAGTACAATTATGCTTTGTATTCCTACAGTTTGTGTTTAAAGCAAATGCCAAAGACAAGATAAAGGGACATTATTACACAGATAAATTACAGGGAACACCTTTCTCTGAGCGGTTTCAGACATCACATTCTCAGCTTGTGTTTTGTGTAATTGTTAATCAAGGAGCACGGTTTTAGATTAGTGACAGAATAGCCTTCTCTAGCTAAGGTTTACCTTAGGAAAGAGAGGAAAAAGTAAGTCTGTCTTCTCACTGCCTCATTGCTTGGTAGTCCTTCTGCCTTCACATCCTTGATGCCTAAAGGCGCTGTTTCCAGGTGGAGGAAAATTTTCAGTGTTCCTTGCTTTTCGCCAGGGATGTTATTTCAAAGGTTAGAGGAAGGGAGAAGATTTGCATAAAACAACCCTTCAAGAAGTAATGTAGAAAAGTGACTCACTCCCATCCTCCAGACTCTTTTGCTGTATTCAAATCTGAGGAGAACTCACAATGTGTTTTTCTGGCAGTGCAGCACAATACTTTGAGGAGAGGGAAACGCGCAGCCTGCTGCAGGCAAATATTGAGACAATAAAGCATATGAGCATCTGGCTGTTTCATACAGTCGGTTTGAGGGAACTCTTTCTTTCATCAGCCCTAGGGTCTGCAGCTATACCACCCAGGGGTTTCCCATAGCATGTTAGAAGTGGACAATACTTGCCCTTGGACACATACTTGATGTTTGAAAACTAGAAATGTTTCTGTTTTTCAAAAGGTTGCTGTGCTGACTTGGTTTGGGACTGCTCCAGAAGCTCTGCACCTACAAGTTGAGCCTTTCTTCCTGGGAATAAAAAGATGAGCTGCCATGGGGTGTACAAAGATCAGCTGCTATGGGGTGTAGCAGCCAAAAGTTTTTGTCCTCCTGACGGGAGGACTCTCAGGGTAGGACACCATGCCAGATGCACCAAAGCTGTCTGTGAGTGTCTACAGCTGCACTGTTCAGAAGCTTGAAGTAAACCAACTCTTTCCAATGAACTTTGCTCTTGATCCAGGGCAGTAGTTGTTGGACTCCATGCTTATTTAATCATGCAGACAGTCATTAACATTTTAAACATCTCTGTTAACCAGGAACAGCCAGGAAACCCTGATTTCCAGATTGCCTGTGGGTAGCAGAGAAGCAAGCATATTGGTGATTGCCATGTTTCTGGATAAATTTCTCTCACTTTCCATCGGAGGAAACATGACCAGAAATTTCTTCTGCCAAAACGTGTCCTTACACCTGCCCTATCCAGAATATGTCTCATTTCACGCACACAGATTACAAATGAACAAAGGCTGTGAGGCTGGTATTTCAGTAAATGAGGGTGAAGAGAAGCACTGGCGTGCTGTGGCGTCCACAGGCTCCTGTTTCCCAATTCACATTTCTATCAGCCAGCATGAAGGATATCATCCAGCTCCTGGGGTCCTCATTAATGCCTTCTGCCCTGGGCAGCAGGAGGCAGTGAGGAAGTTAAAGGGTAAATGCTGGCTTTTACATTTCTTCTACAGAAGATGCAGTTTCTTAGACTGGCAGCAGCCACTCAGAGACAAACTCAGACCAGCACACAGATACAGCCAGCCTATTTTTCTCTTTTTTTTTTTTTTAAAAGGTACCATCCATCCCCCTTGAAAAACCCTTCCTTAGTGCACTGTGTCTACCTAGATGTATTCTGCAGGCAAGCCAGCAGTTGTCTGCAAGAAAACAAAAACAGCACTGTGCTATTGCCGCCCCGAAGATCTGGCTTCACAGATTCATAGCAGAGAGAGGATGTAGAGTTAAGGAGAAGGGAGGAGAGGGGATATAGAGGACAACAGCCTCTGCCCTACCTGCATGAAAAGATTTGGCTGGGATGGCCTTGTGCTGGCCCCCACAGGTTCAGCTGCCGTACCACTCTTACCCACGTGAGCCCTCCTTTTCAGTCAGATGTGGTCAGGGACAAGGTTGCGCAGGCATCTGCTTCCTCCTGGCAGTTTTCTGGGTGCCCGCATGCTGTGCTCAGATGTCTACTCATCATGAGATAAGAAGCATGGGCACTTGGACTGTGAGCCTGACTTCAAGCCCATGTGGTCCACCCCACCTGAAGGATGCCCCTTCTCTAGTGGGGTCTGGTGCAGTGCTCCTGCTCCTTCTGAGTTGCCTCCACTTCCTTGGCAAGTGGGGAAGAGTCTATGACAGTGCACACCAAACTTTCACACTGAACTGCGTTCACATTGAGCTCATACTCAAGATTTCTGCATTGAATTAGCTCTCAAGCAGTATGATTATCACTTGGGCCTTTTCTGACAAATGGCATTAACTCACAGGAATATGCTGATTAAATGATTTGCATTTTTTCCTGTTGATGGAGAAAGGGGGTTGAGCCATAACGATCATAGCCCAGGAGACGCCTCTCGCATGTTGGTTTCATGAAATATCCCTCCTGGGAGATGGAGGTGGGCCGCACAGGGCTGCTGCGGAGCGCAGGGGACTATCCTGCCCATGAAAGTTTCTCCAAACTTCTGTAAGAAAACACGACGTTTAGACTTCTTCTTCTCACTCGCATCTCCACTGCTATCCATTGTGTTAAGCTTTTGTATTTATCTTCCTAATTAAGTTAACAAGTGAATTGTGCCATTTAATTCGGCACACCATCTCTCTTTGTGGTGCACACTCTTCAATAATAAAGTGGCATTATATAATGATTCTATTTTTCAAGATTTGAGTCTAGATCAAATACTATATGATATCTTTGAAAACATTTTTACTCCTGTTCTTAAAACATGTGAATATGATAGTAGTTTTCTTCACACACTGGAAACCAACCCCACATATTTGCTTTGCTTTGCTTTGCTTTACTTTGCTTTGCTTTGCTTTGCTTTGCTTTGCTTTGCTTTGGTTTAATTTGATAGGATGTATACATATAGTTATATCTCTCCGTTTTGTCTGTCATTTTTCCTGAAGCCCAGGCAGAGCATGTTCCTACACAAAGCAGGCAATGAAAAGTATGGCATCTCTTTAAAGAGATTTTGCCTGTTGCTTAAAAGCAATGTCTTTTTTCAAACAGAAATATTTTAAGTCAGATTGACTGCTCTGAATAGGTTGGAAACAGACTTTCATAACCTCAATTATAATGTCTTGATAACAACATTTGTGAGATTAGAAATTGAATTAGCTAGGTAGAGATGTATTTGAAAATAAGCAGAAAACATACAATTCATTCTGGAAGTGCAAACTTTAAAGCTGTTCTATTCATTAAAAACCTACTTGTTGCTGCATGATTTATTACATGTTGTGTAAATAAATCACATGGGTATGAGAAGAGAGAGGGAGGGCTGTGTGTAACACCTGCAGCCAACTCAAAGCTCTTGCAAAGGAGTCTTTTACAACTTCCTTTCTGGTGGTTGTATACAATGTAATATAATATGAAATATAGATGATTTGAAATCTCCTTGCTCAAGAGACCGGAGGCTGTAGAGTTTTCGGTTAGAAGAGTAAAAAGTGAAGAGCAGTATATACAACTTTGCAAAGGATGTCAGTAGGGTCTTGTGCAGACTGTATGTGGAAGGTGCTGTTCAGGTTTTGTTCATCTCTAGCCTGTATGATGGGATTAGGAGCCCCTCACTACAAGAAGGACATTGAGGTGCTGGAGCGTGTCCAGAGAAGGGCAACGAAGCTGGTGAAGGGTCTGGAGAACAAGTCTTATGAGGAGCGGCTGAGGGAACTGGGGTTGTTTAGCCTGGAGAAAAGGAGGCTCAGGGGAGACCTTATCGCGCTCTACAACTACCTGAAAGGAGGTTGTAGCGAGGTGGGTGTCGGTCTCTTCTCCCAAGTAACTAGCGATAGGACGAGAGGAAATGGCCTCAAGTTGCGCCAGGGGAGGTTTAGATTGGACGTGAGGAAAAATGTCTTTACTGAAAGCGTGGTTAAACATTGGACCAGGCTGCCCAGGGAAGTGGTTGAGTCCCCATCCCTGGAAGTATTTAAAAGATGTGTAGATGAGGCACTTAGGGACATGGTTTAGTGGGCATGGTGGCGTTGGGCTGATGTTTCGATTTGATGATCTTAGAGGTCTTTTCCAACCTTAATGATTCTATGATTTAAAAAAACCCAAAACAACCAAAAAAAAACCCCAAAACCCCCACTCCCCCCCCCAAAAAAAAGAGAGAGAGTTTCCACATGTCACTCAACAGAAAATGAGCTGCTTCTCCAGTTCATACTCCCAAAAGACCAAGCAGAACAGGTTATCAGCTTCAGCTATCTCTGCCAGGCTGTAGTACCTCACCGAGACTGTTCTACACTCAGCACTTTGCTAGGAACTGCAGGAGATTTTGTGTGGAGCAAGTCTAATGTATCCATATGCTGAAGGTAATAAACATGCCTTTACCTGTCCCTCGTTCATATGGAAACACCAGAGGTAGTTGCATGGTAGATGCACCATGTTGTGGTTTAACCCTAGCTGGCAACTAAGCACAACACAGCTGCTCGCTCACTTCCCCTTAGTGGGATGGGGGAGAGAATTGGAAAAGTAAAAGTGAGAAAACTCGTGGGTTGAGATAAAGACAGTTTAATAGGGAAGTAAAAGCCATCCACACAAGCAAAGCAAAACAAGGAATTCATTCACTACTTCCCATCAGCAGGCAGGTGTTCAGCCATACCCAGGAAAGCAGGGCTCCATCATGCATAACGGTGACTTAGGGAGACAAAATGCTATCACTCCGAACGTTCCCCCCCCCTTCCTTCTTCTTCCCCCAGCTTTATAGGCTGAGCATAACGTCATATGGTATGGAAGATATGGCAAGACATTAAATTTGTCTTGTGCTTCTTGGGGGTCTTACAGTGAATAAGTAGGACAACCCAAGTGTGATACCAGCATTATAGATCCAAAATTAGGTGTTTGAGCTACCAGGGTAATACATTTCTGCCTTAGATTCTGATCTCATAAAGACTTATGCAGATACTTAGCTTTAAGCACAGAGAAAGTGCCACTGCTTTCAGTAGAGCTATTCATGTGTTTAAAGGCCTGGAGCTTTAGAGTGCTGATTCCTTGGGTCTGGGATTAGCTAAAATTTATAGCACCAGTAATTCCGAAGAAAGGCACAATCACTTGTCTGGTCTTATTTATGCCAACATTTCCTCCAGGTGGAGGGAATTCCTTTAGAACAGAAATTACCTATACTGAAAAGCCAAATGATCTTTTTGATCTTTGCTGTGATAGCCTGCAACTAAAATAAGACTTTTAAACTGACAAAAGATCAAGACCACTGACATAAAATTGGATTGACATGAAAGAATATTGACTTGGTTTCATTTCCTCATTTCTTTCCACAATGGCCCATTGTAACTAATCATTTAAAAGGATGGTTAGCATTCCAAAATGCTAACAGAAAAAACATGCAACAAATAAAATACAGAAACATTTATTTCCAACACGGTAAGAAGGACTCCAGTGACAAGATTACTTCAGTAGTTTTCTGATTTATTTTGTTATCTACATCTGCATTGACAGTTGTTCCTGGGGACCTAGGAGGTAAAAGGATACAAATCAATATATTTTTGCTTTTTTACTTCCATTTATTGATTTTAAAATTCAAAGGAATTTCTTCTACCTACTGGTTTTCTTGAAAATGAACAAGATTTTTTGAAGCAAACTCCTCTAATTTCTGGGAAATATTTGGGAGGCAGTTCCCATTAACCAGGTTTGCTGCCATTTTCCTTCTACCTTCATGATGTAACTAATTTGGGGGGAGCAACTCTCTGTACTTTTACTCCATCCCCATGGCTAAAAGCAATGCCTTGTTTCAGCCATCTCCAGGCCGGAGCATGCAACTCCATATCCCACAGTGGTTGCCTACTCAAACTTCATAGCGTAAGCCAGACTGTGGAAACATGTATGTTGTTGGGTATCACACCATGTTTTACTCCTTCAAGACTGACTGCAAGGATTGCTGAATCCAGTAAAAATTTTGTCTGCGTAAGGTCTACAGTATTCCTGTTTCAGACTCATATGCGCCAACTCGTGTGGATATATGAAAAAAATGTGGCGGCTAGTATTTTACCCCAGCTGCAGCAAAAAACCAAATTACATTAACAATTTTATGGATAATTCATTCTTCATCTGTTGTTCTAGCAGAAATATATCCAATAACTGGAAAGAAGACAATCTCTTCTGCCCACTGTATTTTCCAATAACTTCATTCTTTCTATTAAAAAGAAACCTGAGGTAAGAATTTATAAGCAAATGCCGAGTCACACAAACCAACAATACTGCACAATCTGTGCTGATAAAGTCTGGTGGTAGTTTATTGATTCCAGAAGGCTTCATCATGAAAATTAACATTTAATTCTCAGAGGACAAAATATTTCTCATTTCTCAAAATATCTCCTTTTACACTTTAACTTGAAGAAACCAATCCTCAAACTCTGTTCTCAGCAACTTTTGTGTCAGAGACGGAGTGATAGCTCTTGAAAGCTCTGTTCCTCGCTCTAACAAGGTTAATCACTTTAACAACTTCCATGGCATTTGCCAGTGCTAGTACCTTCTTGCATGAGGCTTTTCGGTACCTCATTTGTTGAAAAGGTAGGAAGTTCACTCCATATGTCTTTTTAAGTAAACCAATAAAACTGTTGACTCCCCCCCACGCAGCTGGAGAACCATCAGTCACCACAGCTGTTATTTTGTCAAAGCCACAAAAGCAATTCACAGTGCCTTTCACAGGATTAAAAATAAAATCTTTTTTATGGTGCCGTACAGGGATAACAGCCTCAGCCATTCCTCATGAACCTTAAAATCCTTGTTAATCATACAAAAAATATCAACAGTTGATTTAAAGCACAGCAGTCACCTCTGCACTTTTCACCATGTGCCAAAGAATAAACAACTCCATTATCCATTTCCAGTTTCAGATTTTCAATCAAAATCACACATACAGCTAACTCAGGTGACATTTGTCATGAAAGGGACACAGATTCAATTTCTGTTGTTGTTACTAGTACTTTCTCATCTTCAGGCACTGTGATAGATGCTACAACATTGCTATATGACAAATTCTGTATCAGCTAAATCTATTCTTTGGCTATATGTGAATGATACATTTTACAACATTAGATGCACTGGTTTTCTGGCATGAAATCCTGGCTTCACTGAAGTCAAAGGCAAAAATCCCATATCCTTCAAATCTTGAACAGAGCCAGGGTTTCACCTCTGGCTTATGCCACCCCCATATTGTTGAAACCCCCACTCCGAAGCGAGAGCATCTCTGTCACTGACAAACAAGCTCCGCTTCCTCTACATTCATTAGATTTCTCCAGTCTTAATGAAAATAACCTGGCACAGCGTGCTGGGGACCTTCTCTCTGTGAGTAACAGGTCCAGTAGATCCGTGCTGCAGCAGTTTATGATGTATGTTTTTTCCTCTCTGGGTGCTACGGCTGTCTAAAAGCTCTTATTTTACTTTACGCTTTCGATAGCTGTGACTCACTCCACCCTGTTTATTATAACTTTTCTCTCTTGTAAAACAATGATGGCCATTTGGCTGTTAAATGACCTTGCCCACAGCTAGTCTCTATTGGGTTATTAGAAACAAAACTTAGGAGCAAACCCACATTTCCCTCAGATTTGACTGGGAGAATGATGGCCGAGTTATCAGACTGTCTAAAATCTCACTGCAACCTGGAAAATGCCTTCTTAGCATATATCATAACCGTAGATGTCTTAGTGAGTAAGGAAATGAGCTCTAGAGTAAACACTCTTGCTGAAGTTTGCCCACCCCTGTCAACATTTGTTTAAAAATATGTCAACATTTTGGACAAGGTTACAAAGATTTCCCCTATGTGCTGGATGAAACTGTGAGTGTCAATTCTGTTTCCATTTTCATCCTCCCCCATTCCTTTGGCCTGTGGCTTACTTCTGAGAAAGCTGGAGAAGAAAAGGAAAGGTCACCAGAATGGCAATAGGTTACAAAAAGAGGGAAGCAGCATGATGCACTGCACACCAGCAGCCAGAAAAGGATGTAAAGGGAGCAAGGACTTTATTTGAGACTGGACCTGTACTGTGAATCCTTGAACCTTGGCCGAGGAATGCCCAGGCAGGATAGTTTAAAGAAAGAGAGGGAACAAAGCTCTCCTCCCCCTTCCAAGTATTCGGTACTTTTTTGTAACATAAACACAAGACTTGGAAAAATATAAATATCTCAGTGCAGTCTTTTTTATTATTATTTCAGTGGTGATTAAAGTGAATAAACAAATATGCTGCACCCTTGCCTGTAACACTTAAAATGCAAACCCTGCCAGTATATGAAAACCTGGAGCTGGAAATGACAGAAAATCATGTGTAGTAAATTCATCAACCTTGATTGGCCAGCATAAAGCAAAGAAAAATAACTAAACCAGAAAAAACAGAAATGAATTTAAATTGTTTCTTATAATTATCTAAGCAATCTAAGGTTTTCATAGTAACGTAAGTAAGAACATTTTATTTTTAACAATGTAATTTTTTTAAACCCAAGTCTGTAACTCCTTTTCCTCAGAACAGTACTTTGAAATAGCAAAAGATGAGAGGGACACCTTTCAGCATTAATAGACTGAGGAATATTTATGAGAATTAGCCTGGCATCTTCTTTGAAGCACCAGACCCCTGAGATGAATACGATGGGTACAAGGCGTACCTGTTACCAGTGTGAGACATGCTTCAGAATTTGTGATGTGGCATTACTCCAAGGGCACGCGGGCACACAGGAGCGCACTGACTCACTGCAGTTCAAGACAAACCTGACATTAACCCTCACAGCAAGACTAACCCAAATGAGGATGCCAAAGTCAGGACAGGCTTCTAGGGCGGGTGCCTGTATCTGTGCAGGCACATGAGCTTTGGAAGCCACATATTGTTATTTGATGGCTTTATAGTGCTCCAACAAAGGAAGCAGAATGAAACAGAAACTCACCTTTTTAGCAAGTGGGAGAGATAAAGAATGAGAATAAAGTATATAATTAAACCTGATTAAAAATGATTACATTTCCATTGCATTATCCATGATAATAAGAAAGAAAACAGAAAATAGAGGAAGTGCTATGAATACCGCCTGTGGTTAAAAAGAAAAATGGACTGTCCTTGTCTGACTTCCATTTAGTATGAGAGACGAACCGTTTGGCTTGTAGTATATCAGGCTCTTTTTCTGTACCACACCACAGAGTGCTGAGAACATCAAGAAGAAATCTAAATAACCTGCTTGTAAGAAAAAGAAAAAGAACTGCTGATGACCTTTCAGTATTTGTTGGGAATGAACTGTAAGCAGCAGTTTGAAGATGAAAAGTAATTGGCATTGAGCCTTCTTAATTATTTTTCCAGTTTCAGGCCTTTAATATAGTTCTGGCTCTGGCTGACACACCTAAATGAGGTTTACGGAAGCCAGCGCGTGAATTTTGTGCTCATTAATGGAGAGGCGGCAGGACAAAGTCTGCAGGTATTATTTTCTTTTTTCACTGAGTTTAAATCACCACCCACCCATGATTCGGACTTCATGCATGCCGGTGGGCCACTGAAATGGAAATCCTTTAATGCAGCTCCAGACAAATGTGGTGCTGGCAGAAAGAAGGCAGGCAAGATGACCCCTCTGAGACATCTTGATTAACTAATATGTAAAAAGCATATGTAAATATGTAAAGGACATCTCAATGTCCATCAGAGCATGATAAAATAAACACCAGCACCAGAAGAAAACAAATGATGCAGTTTGCAGGGGAAAAAAATAAACAAAGCAGAAATCACTAAACCAGGCCAGTCCTCTGGGCACCGTGTTTACAGACCTGCACCATCTTTGTGTGGAACAGAAAAAAGATATCTTGGCTAAAAAAACAAAGTTGGAAAACAAACTGGCTTATTTAGGACAGGAACAGCAATGACGAACAGCGGAACAGTAAAAGGACTCATGCTTCTACCTATTATGTAAAGACATTGGAGGTCAATAATCACCTTCTGCATTTCTGATGTGCCAGTGGAGTCCTTAGAGTGCCCAGCTGGCCTCCAAAGATGCTTCTACTGCTGGAAGAGGAGATACCTTCCTCTTCTGAAGCCTGCCACCTCTGGGAGGTACTCATACTGCCTCGATGTGGGAGAACGCCATGCATCTGCTGCAACACCAGCCTGATGGCTGTGAGATCTTCCTGCTCAGAAGCACCCTTCAAGAGGAACTTCTCCCCATGGGCTACACAGGGGACCCAGGGGAATTAGCGTCAACTAGGTGACTAAATTATCTCCATTATTTGAGCTGGGTGCCTAAAATTAGACTATGCAAGTACCGGCCTCTCTCTTTCCTTTGTGTAAGTAGTTATAGGTGCTATTGCACCATGTGCAGTCATGTTCTAATTACTGTCAGTTTATTTGGTTTGAGTGCCAGTGACAATGTACCTAGGGCAGCAGAGACCCGAGCACTGGCTATTGAGAGCAACAGTGAAAACCATGATATATACTCCAGCGGTCAGCTTGAGACAGGGCTCGATTGCCCTGGTTTCACTCTACTTGTGCTGGAGCCAGCTGGACTACACCTCGCTCAGCTGTGCTGAATATGAGGCCCTCATACTTTCAATTACAGTATAGATGGACCGCTGCTGCCTTTCATGAGTACCGTGGCTCAGCGACGGGCTGCAAGCAGCTCTGAGCCCACCCAGAAGCAACAACAACCTGCTAGTGCTGGAAGCGAGGAGGAGAGCAGAACGGGGCTGTCAGCAGTGGCAACAGGAACAAGGAGGATGTCTTGGTGTAGCGAGTGTGTGGGGGTAATACCTAGGAGGTGCTATCCAACATTTCCCACCTTTATCAAACTTCTGAACTTTCTGTCCCTTTCTGAGGAAGCAACAGATGAAGGCTTAGTGCCATTCACTCTCTAGGGAGACCAGGGCAAGCCATACCATTCCTTGACGGAGTGCCCAGCTCTGGTCAGGGAAAGCAGGAAGAAAGCTGCATCTAAAAAGGTGGGTAGGTGTCTCATGGTAAAACCAAATAGGGCTAAGGTATGACAGGGCTACAGTAGTTAAAACATAAGTGCTTAAACCCCATTTTTTATCATCCCTCCAAATACTTGGATGACATATAAGAAGTGCCTGGAAAATAGTAATACATTACTGTCACAACATACAACCAGACTCTAGTAGATGAAACTCCAGAAGAAATAATATAGCTGGGAGATTTAGAAAAGAAAAAAATTGTTTCAAATCACCTGCCTTTTCTGATGGGTAACATAGGTTTGAATACCTTTTAGTTTTTGTTCTTAAGCTATTTGTTAATGGGGAGGTGGGGGAAAGAAGGCAAGAGTACCACATGCAGCAGGCAGCCTTCAAAAGTTTCTTGCATTTTGAATAGCTGCTGGTTTAGAAGATGCTAGGAAAAAAACCTTCCTAAGAGATTGCATGATCAACAGAACTCTTTCATCACACTTGTGCCAAAATATGGTGTATGTACCATAAGGAAATAATGTTGAATATACTCTACTTGGTGGAGTGCTCCAGTATACTCTCGTTCACAGAAAATGAGTGGGAACAACTGGCATCTCACTACACCTTGCCAAAAGCCTGAAGGGAGCTTCTGTAATGAACTCCCTGCCTTTAGCTTTCCTTAGCATTGAAATGTCAGTGCTGAAAGTGCTACTGTGAACAGCACATGTAGAAATAGCATCATCCAAGATGATGGCAGGCATTATTTGGAAGGAGTTTATGTCATATGAAAAAATAAACTTAAACAAATAGCCAGTCTGCTGATGGCTGAACATTCCTGTGCTCTGAAACACAAACCTGTCATTGCCCAAATCTGTTTGGGCTGAATCAAGAACAATTCTGCCTCTGAGCCAAAGCAGTTTTGTAGAGTGAGCTGGCGCAATGGAGATTTGTTCTTTTATCCCTCTCCTTCATGTGTGGAAAACTAGAGAAGAGGGAAAGCAAAAGTTAATGGAGGATAAACCCTGGGGTTTTTTGCTTCTTATCATTACTTGTTTGGCTATGTGAATGTAGCGTGATCCATAGTTGTGAGAGGCCAGTAAAGCAAATGCCAGGAGTTGGCTGGTCATGGTCTGGTTTTGGGTCGTTGTTGTTCCCAAGGTGGGTAGAATACAGGCAACACGGTATTCATGCTGCACAAACTGCAGAGCACCGCATCCTTAAAGGCTCAGTGGCTGAGGGGCAGTCTTCAGTCTTAAATCAGCAGATGCTAGTGGACCTGTGAAGAAAGTGCTTTTCAGTATGACCCACAGAAAGAATGAGGATATAAGCTGTGGCAGCCCAGTAGGGGGGAGAGCTCCGAGAATGGTGAATACTCTTCTCCTACTTGAGTCCAAGAGAGTAAATATTTATTCTAAAAATCCAAATCTAACTTAGCTGGCCAAGGGCTTCTTTGATTGCCTTCCCGGTACTATTTTTTAGACATTACTGCCAGGAAGAATTAAACTGAATTAAATAGATTGTTTTGGTATACATTGGTGTCATCCCTGGAAGGAAAAAAATCTCGTACTGTGGCAAAGACCATACATTTATTTTCTTGTATTTAATGTCTGCTGTAGTGCTACATCTTAAAAAGCATGCTGCTAAACTGTGCAGCCTGTAAAACAGACATCAGGAGTTATGTGCACAGTGTGAAATATCCCATGATTTAATTTGAATTTGCACCATTAGAGACACTTGTGCAATTATGTGCTGCATTACATTTCTAGCTGGAGACCAGAGATAAGAGGGGTGGTGTTTCAGAAATACCTATAGACCAACCACAGTCTTTAAAAACGGATTAGCGACTGGGGGTCCTTGACTTCAGAGCCTTGAAAAGGCTCTGTTCAAGGGGAGGCAGGGAAAGACGGCAAAAAGAAAGATGTGTTCAGCACCTTCTGAAAGCCAGCCCTTCTAACTTATCTCAAGCTGGGTGGGCATCCTGATGTAACAGTTAGGCACTTTTGAGAGTTTGCGTCCACAGAAAAATATGGACCTCAGTCTGACTGCAGACCTTGCAACGATGCCTGAACGAGGGGCAGTGTATGCCTGCACTGCTGCCAAAGCTGACCATAAAGAAGACGCAGACCCACCTCCAGCCCTGTCCAGCTCTCTGGGAGGGCAGGGGACACGGGGGACCCATGGAGGCTGCTATCATCCTCAGGCTGCTATCCAGCATTTCTGCAGGTGACACAGAGGAACAAGAGGAGGATCTAGCATTTTGGTCTCTTGTACCCCCTTGCAAACCATATCGCAGAGTGGCTCTTCCTTTGAGGTCATCCTTTTCTTGTGATTTCCTATTTTCCCTCAGTAATACACAATAGCAACATTTTTTATTTATTTAATATTACAGGGACCATAACATTTATCCTGTGTAGAGAAAGGTTTAGGTGCAAAGAAAAGACATTTAATAACTCTCATGACTTGGACAGCCTCTTCTATTATGGCATCTTTTTGTTTGAACTGTGGGGCCAGAGTGCGGCAAAAAGATGTCTGCTGCTTGACTGACAAACGGCTGGCATAAAAACCATCCGTACGATGTGAATTATCATTCCTTGTAAGGGCAACATGGACTCTTTCTCTCTGACTCAGTTTTAGGTCTGAAGGTGAATGCCTATTCACCTGCAATATATTCTGCCTGCAAAGTGGCAAATGCCATTGTAATGGTTCTCATTTTACCTTCTTGTATTAAGCCTGAGGAAAGAAGTTATGAGGAAGAGAGAGAGAGACGTTTTTGTTTTCTCTTCAGAATCTCCTATATAAGCAAAACTTATCAAAGGGCACTGTTTATCATTTCATTTGGAAATAATTTTGCCTTTCAACATTCCCTGCGTATGTCAAGAGGAATAGAGGCTTGCAGGAAAAGGAGATGAAATACCCTCTTTTTGTTATTGATTGATTTTGTACAGCTCAGCATGGAAGCTTCATATAACAAAAACAGCAGCTTAAGAAAGATGACCAAGTCATCAAGAACCACTTAGGCACACAACCGCTGAAACAAAAAAACACACAAGGTTTATTGCCTGTGAGAGGAATACATTCCTGCATGCACACAAACACCCTCGTACACACACATGCGGTTCTGTGGAAGGGGTGAGCAACCCTTGGGGAGCTGAAATTTACCCCTGCGATGCGGCAGGCAGCTAGGCAGCCTGCGTGGGCTTTGCCCAGGCCTCAGCAGTGGCAGAAATCACAGATACCCATCCCCAAATAAGCACAGCGAGTATTGCCTCCCACAGTTGATACGCAGATCCCCCCGAGTTGTACCAGCCCCAGGTACTCACCACACCGTGTAGAGAGCGGTGAGTGACAGTGCATGTCTGCACTGGCTGATCTCACACTAAGCCTTAGCTGGTACTGTTTCACTTTTTAATATTAAAATCAGAACCTGGCATAAACCCACAATTAGGCAAACCAAAACCAAAGCAAAAGGAGTTCAGTCCAGCAGTGCATTGCTTTGCAGGCTATGTTCTTTAATATTGCCTACCTACACACAACATTCAAACACATTTCCATTAGATGCTTGTATTGTCTACAAGTATCTTTTCCTCGTGAGCTATTTTAAACACACGATGAGATTAAACCCAAATCCATAGAGGTTTCAATTTAGTTTTGATAGTTGGGTAAAAGCACATTGAAAGACTTAAAAAAACCACAAACCACACCGTAAAACAAAAAATCCCTACCCCAAGCACAGAGAAGTGGTAATAGTACCATCATGCTGTTTTACTCAGCGACAATATAGTTCCCTCATCAAGATAAACTACTCAGCCTTCAGCCTTGTAGTTTATCTGCTCAGGAACTGGATTACTGCCTCATAAAACAGTGCAATGGTGCAATTATCACTTCAGTATTAGGTAAGTACTGCAAGGTGCTCTCGTCCTGTGTTAGGTGGGACGCTTTATGGTAGCCATAAAGCTGATGTGGCTTCAAGTATTTGCTATAATGATAAATTAATGAATCATACTGTGGGCTGTGTCTTTAACAAAGTGGAATAGCTTCTTTTCTTGCAACAGACACTGGAGGTATGTGAGGTTGTATGCAGGCGGTACGGATGTCAAACTGGAGGGGGAGGGTTGTGATGAAGATGTATGATGCTGAGACAGAGGCATATGCTTGAGGCTTCACTAATGTGCATTTCTACTGAACTCTACATCTCAAAATATTTTCACTATATTTCCCCTATCCCTTCATTTGGGAATGGTCAGGTGCTAACTTTTGTACAACACCATGTTGTTGGGACTCTTTGGACAAGGTAGAACATACCAGTTTCTTTCATTAGATGCTCACAGGCAGTAGAGGCAGATCTGTGAGGAGAGCAAGAGAGTGCTCCCACATCCTGAGATGTGGCTGGGCTGGGGACAAATACTAACACGTTCCAGTTTCGATGCTAGAATTGCTTGTGGGAAAAAGGAGTGGTACTCACTGAAAAAAAACCTGTGTCATTCCTTCCCGACTGGGGGGATGCAGAGGGATGGGGATGCACAGGGAAAATGTCACACAGTAGACAATATTTTCAAAGTCTGGAAGGAATGGTGGTAGAGACCTTTTCTGTACATGGGTTGGCTAGTTGCTGCAGTGGAAAGAATATCAGTACTGCAGATGAAAGTGTTTCTGGGTTGAAATGTAACACCATCACATGTTGAAGGGAGAGGTAAAATACATTAGAAGCAGGTAAGTGGAAAACAGACTGGGGTAAGCTAGAAACCTCCCCACTATGTTTGGTTTGGTTATCAAGGATACCAGCTGCTTTCATGGACATGCAGAAAGTGATTATTTGGGGTTCTCCTTCACATTTTCCTCCCACACAGTTTTGAAATGTTCTGGAAGCAATTTTTTTTTTTCCCCAAGACAAAATTTCAGATTAAAATATTGTCACAATCATCCATTTTAAAAATTTCCTTAAGAATTAGCTTTTAATCTCACACTATCTGAATGGGCATTGAAACACCATTTATGAAAACCTGAAGTTTGTTTCAGGGTTAATAGAAAATAAAATCAAATAAACTGGGAATCACTTAAAGAATTTTGCTGATTAAAAAAATAATTGAGAGAAGCTGACCAAAAACACCCTCAAGTTTTTTAAACAAACATAAAAGGGTCAATTTTTAATACCCTAAACATGAAAATTCAATATGCCTTATGTTTTCAATAAATTTTTGTTTTCTATTTTAATAAATCAAAATAAGTCAGGGAGTAAAAGTACAGGTGTTTCAGATGAATGAGTAACTAAACTATCTTTGAGATCTGGCCTTCACAACCATAGTTTAAAATGAATGCTTGTCAATTTGATATGCTCAGTTAACTTGAGACTTATTCAAACACTCCCAATCTCTTAGCTACAACGTGCATAAAGATTTTAATGGCATTTATTGATCCTGGATACATTACACCTGGAGATGTCACTACTCATGAGGAATGTAACAAGATACTCTAAATATGCAAAATACACATATATCAGACAGGGCTGGCTTGAAGCTCCTCAGAAACGTAAGCAAATGCAGCTTTGCTGCCAAACGGATGATGATGAGATGGGACCAGGCTGAAAACAGGCTTCCCCTGCTAAAAGGAAGGGAGAGAAGAGGGCAAAGGGCTGCATCTGGGATGTCGAGGTAGGGTCAGATACCCAAAAAGCTGAATCTGTCGTGCCAGCCACTGCCTGAGGAGTGGTGCAGCGACAGCAGCTGACATTTTGGGAGGATCGCTCTCCTCCCACGCATGCACGTCTCCCTCCATGTCCCCCCTGCTGCGGCAGGAACCTCAGTGCCGCAGTCCTCGTCTGCCTCTGAGCCACGCCCAGCTTGACTTTCCAAGGAGGCGGCAGGGCAGGGGCCTTTGACTGGTCCCAACACGAAACACAGACAAAACACATAACAATTCCAGCAACATATGGACTGGGTTAGTGTTTTGAAAGATGGGAGAATCTTGTATGGCATTTGAGGACAAACTAACGGCAGTTTCACAATTTTCTTTCCAGTTTTCTTTTGTAGGACACAGGTAAGCGATCTCTCAAGCTGTTTTAATACCCTATTACCCACAAGCTGAAATATACTCAGCCGTTAGACAGACCTCCCATTAGTTTAAACACCGTATAAGCCTCTCTTCTTTCCATAGTTCTTATGTACAAATCCTCTGAGAGAAAACACGCTGCTCAGGAATTTTAAAAACTGCAGTGAATTTGGCCCCGTGGTCTGATTGGTGTGATTCCCACCACATGCAAGTGCTTGCAGGACTTAGACCTAAGTTTTAAACTGCCTAAAACACTTCCTAAAATCAAGCAATAAAAGGCAATCATCGGTTGCATTCAGCTATAAGCTTCCACTTGGACATGGGTTTCTGCTCACGCACAGTTCCTCATTCTTAGGTGGTCTAAGGCAATGATGCAGGGACGGGATGCCGGGTCAATGCACCTTCACGTTCCTCTGACGCGTCCAAGCAGTATTGTAGCATCACTGAGAAATGAGCTGACGGGCAGTGTGGGAAACCTTGCAGAGCAAGAGGGACCCACTGCACTGTGGAAATGACTGTCCTCCACATTGGAAGTGGAGAAGCGGCAGCCGTGGAACATTTTCCTGATGGATTTTTTTTCCCTTTTTTTTTTCAGGAGCAGCTAGTTACTGTAGAAATTGCTCCATGGTTCATTCTTTTAAAGTAATTTGAAAAACTGGTGGCCCTCTCTGCATCCATCATTTCCAAGAAATGGACTTATGTAATTATACTAAATTAAGTTTCAACTATGCAACTACCTTCTTCACTAATTAGTGGCTGGAAATATCAGACTCTTAAGGTCAATTTACTTCTGTTTTTACACTTCTTGCCCATCTTCCTTTCTCATTCCTACTAACCCCACAACATTCTTCTGGCAATCACTCCCTGTGGTTGCCTTTGCTGTGTGTGTGCTTCCTCTGCCTCAGAAAACACCACCACCGGAAAGCCCTATCACAAATTAAAAACCAATATTTTGAGATGAGCTAAATTTGGTAAATGCTGAATAAGCAGAAGTAGAGAAGCCTTTATTTTTGCTGTCATGTATGTTTGATTGTTATCATAACTGATTAAAAGAAACATACACATCATGAAGCTGAAAATTACCTTTTTGATCCCTTCCCCTGGGCATGAACCTTCACATGCTTTCTTTCTCCGTGTCTTTCTTTGTTGCCAAACCCACAGCTGAGGAAGAGGTACTAACGTAGCTTAACTCACTCCTCTATTGTGACCTTTGGGTAGATACTATCCATGCATGCAAATTGGCAATGGGACATTAATCAGCTGAAGGCGTTGAGGTTTACTCTTTGCGGTAAACTTGATGCTTAGACGCTAGAGGTAAGTCTGATGAGAATAATAACCTAATATAACTTTTCATTTATTTCAGGTCAATTCCTAATATTGCCAATGAGAAAAAACTGTTTCAAATTGAAGGAGAGCCCATTCAGAAATTCAGTTGTTCTGTTGAACAACAAAAAATTACTGGCTTTGCCATGCAGTATTTATCATAAGAAACCAAAAGAAAAAAAAGGTTTGGATAAGAAATAGACTTTTATGTTCACACTCACTCATGTCTATGCCAAATAATACAAAGCCATAACATGCTATGAAAACTGACAAGCCAAGAAAGATTTATTTACCATTTAAAAAAAAAAAAGAAAGAAAAAAGAAAAAAAGAAAAAACAAACAAAACCCCAAAGTGAGAGTGTTCAGCAAAGCACTTAAAAGTAATGGGTCAGATTCACTAACTTGTTGTAGTTGCTGTAGGCTTTTCCAACAGAGCAAAGCAGCTGGGCATGTAGTCAAAACCACTGACATCAGTGCAGTTGTGCTTTCTTCCACCCAGTCCCGATTTGGACCACAGACTGATGTCAAATGCTGGTGATAGAAATTCTGTTCCCATCTGTTGCTTTGTAATTCTGCTCCTCTTACAAATTTCCAAATGCAGTCTTGTTACAACCTAGCCGTACCTGCAGCTACCATCAGCAAATCCAGCTCTAATTCACACAAGCTCTCTTAACGGCTAGTAAAGTCTTGACCTAGATGTAAATCCTTTGGTGGTAGAAACAAATTTTCATTTGTAAATGCCAAGCATAGCATGGATAATGGAAATGAAACTCTCCTAGAATCATAGAGTCGTAGAATCATTAAGGTTGGAAAAGACCTCTAAGATCATCGAGTCCAACCGTCAACCCAACACCACCATGCCCACTAAACCATGTCCCTAAGTGCCTTCTCTACCCATCTTTTAAATACTTCCAGGGATGGGGACTCAACCACTTCCCTGGGCAGCCTGGTCCAATGTTTAACCACTCTTTCAGTAAAGAAATTTTTCCTCACGTCCAATCTAAACCTCCCCTGGTGCAACCTGAGGCCATTTCCTCTCGTCCTATCGCTAGTTACTTGGGAGAAGAGACCGACACCCACCTCGCTGCAACCTCCTTTCAGGTAGTTGTAGAGAACGATGAGGTCTCCCCTGAGCCTCCTTTTCTCCAGGCTAAACAACCCCAGTTCCCTCAGCCGCTCCTCATAAGACTTGTTCTCCAGACCCCTCACCAGCTTTTATTCAATCAAATTATGGTTGATTAGCCTAAATAATGTGGTGCTGTAATATTTCTGCAGTTGGTGGTGTTACCTCTCTTTAAGTTACCAGGGCATTCATTTCTACCTCAGCATGCTGTGTTTATAAAGGCACTCATTGATCATCTCCAAGACCTTGGTAGCAGCACCTGCATTTTTCCCATGAGTGCAAGACTGGCACCCAGGGCTGTCTAATCCTTTCAGAATCCTCCAGTTTAGGAGCAAGCAGCAAAAAAAAATGGTGGGAAATCTGGGTGCAGACTGATGGGTCTGAGGCTGAACGGATTTGATGGGTGGACTGTCCAGTGGATGAGGAATTGGTTGGATGGCCACATCCAGAGGGTAGTGGTCAACAGCTCAATGTCCAGATGGAGATTGGTGACAAGTGGCGTCCCACAGGGACCCGTATTGGGACCAGGACTGTTTAATAACTTCATCAGTGACATAGACAGTGGGATCAAGTGCACCCTCAACAAGCTTGCAGATGACACCAAGCTGAGTGGTGTGGTTGACATGCCAGAGGGACGGGATGCCATCCAGAGGGACCTGGACAAGCTGGAGAAGTGGGCCCATGTGAACCTCATGAGGTTTAACAAGGCCAAGTGCAAGGTCCTGCACCTGGGTCGGGGCAACCCCCAGTATCAATACAGGCTGGGGGACGAAAGAATTGAGAGCAGCCCTGCCGAGAAGGGCTTGGGGATACTGGTGGATGAGAAGCTGGACATGAGCCAGCAATGTGCGCTCGCAGCCCAGAAGGCCAATCATATCCTGGACTGCATCATAAGAAACGTGGCCAGCAGGTTGAGGGAGGGGATTCTGCCCCTCTGCTCTGGTGAGACCCCACCTGGAGTGCGGCATCTAGCTCTGGAGCCCTCAGCACAGGAAAGACATGGACCTGTTGGAGCAGGTCCAGAAGAGGGCCACGCCACAAAAATGATCGGGGGATGGAACACCTCTCCTATGAGGACAGGCTGAGAGAGTTGAGGTTGTTCAGTCTAGAGAAGAGAAGGCTCCGGGGAGACCTTATTGAGGCCTTTCAGTATTTAAAGGGGGCTTATAAGAAAAATGGGACAGACTTTTTAGCAGGGCCTGTTGTGGTAGGAGAAGGGGTAATGGCTTTAAACTAAAGGGGGGTAGATTTAGACTAGATAGAAGGAAGAAATGTTTTACGCTGAGGATGGTGAAACACTGGAAGAGGTTGCCCAGAAAGGTGGTGGATGCCCCATCCCTGGAAACATTCAAGGTCAGATTGGCCGGGGCTCTGAGCAACCTGATCTGGTTGAAGATGTCCCTGCCCACGGCAGAGGGGTTGGACTGGATGACCGTTAGAGGTCCCTTCCAACCCAAACTATTCTATGACTTGGAGGGGGAAAACCCTTCTGCAAAGATGAACACAGTCATTGTAGGACTGAGGAGGGAACCAGGGTAGCAAGCTTTTGGGTAGCAGGGTTTCTTGGAAGCAGTGGCTTGGGGTAGGGGGCCCTGTGGACAAGCTGTAATGGGCACTTTAAGAACCAGCTGTGACGTCAGTTGATGTTTTGACCTGACCAGACTCAGGAGGCCGTACTGATTGCAGCCTCTCAGCATAAAAATTGCAAAATAACTATGAACTTTAGCTGTTTCAAAACACCCAGCTTGAGTCTCATAAGTGAGCTGAATCTTCCAAAAGTCCTGAGCATTCAGCCTCTGAAAAGTGGGATTCAATTTTTAGTGTATTAATTTGGCTCTTCAGTTTGTGGGGTGGGTTTTTTTCCCCCTTCTTTCAAAAAAAGAGGAAAGCTTTTGAAACCTTAGCCTTTAATCTTAGTAACTTCTGAACCATCTTCTATGTGAAGAGAGGAGACAAATTATTATGGACTCAGTTGAGGATTTACAGCACTTTAACTGCTTACTGGCTGACCCACAGCGTTTGCCTTGAAATACAGGGGCTGGTGCAGAGCTTTCTCACAGGGCAGGTGTCACATTCCTGATTGGAGTGAGCAAAGTGTGTGCAGGGGGGGGATATTCTTTGTGCATTAGAATATCTGGATTTATGACTGTCAATGCCTTCAATCCTTTTGCATGTCCCTTTTGTGCAAACACCTGAATTATTTGATTTACTAGTAGTGCTGTACATAAGTGAATTTCAGAACCTGAAGTGCTTGTTTAGGGTGGCTTAAATCAGTATATAACAAAATAATCTTTGGCCTTGCCTGTTACTTGTTACATGTCCCTTTTCCTTAATTTTCATCCTGGCCTTCCTGTGCTTCCCTCCATCCAGTGCTTCCCTGTGCTAAGAGGGAGCTCAGACTAAGAGCTTTGTTCAAGTACTGTATTTTAATATTTCTCTGTTCTCTGGGAAAAAATCAATGGTGGGGAAAAGTACAGCAGCAGGGAACTGACCTGGCTGTACTTCAAACCAATGATGTCCATGACAATAATCTGTTGAACTGCGTTTTAATCTAGCTTAAAAACATAAGTATAACTGCAAAAATGATAGATTTGTTTAATTATAATGTGTCCCACTAGACTCAATCTTATCCAGAGTGCTTAGGCAGGATGAAGGATGCATACTACAATATCCAAGTGCATAAATCTTCATATTAATCATTTCCATAATACAGTGGCAACACATACATGCAAATATTTGCTTAGAATTTTAAATTGTTGCAGTAAAACTGGCTCCTGTGAGGAGAATTCCTAAAATCCTAAAGCCTGTAAAATAGGGATGATGGACACAGAGAAGCACATGTGTTAGAATAGCTGTTAGTGCATGGATTGTATTAATCATTTGGGACGTATAAATCCATCTGTAGTCACTGTCCTGCAAGTCAGATGGATGTGGAACTGCTTAACTCCTGCACTTGTTTCTCTACAAATTTCTATATAAGCAACCAAGATCTTGCTGCTAAACCAGGCAGTAAGTTTGTGGCAGGATCAGGTTCAGCCCCTTGCTTGGAGTCAGGCAAGGACGTCAAGCTGGTTGTTTTGCCTCTATAGCTTTGCTGTAAAAATCCACCTGCAGACTGAGGAACCTTTCTGAGCCCCTCATGGTCCCTTCTGTGGTAGGTTCCTCCTTGTTGGAAGCCTGATCCAAAGGAAATTTCTTCATCCTCCTCCCTCCTCAGCAAATCAATATTTTCTAATGATGGAAGAATTCAGGTGCCATCAAGCGCCTCTTTAGCGCTGAATCAAAAGGAGCAGCCTTAAAATAGACACTTAAGGTAAACTCTAACATGGTTTGTCATAACTGCGATGGATAAGACATGGGTTTAAATGACCTGAATCTCCTTCTGCCTTCATTTGTCCAGAAAGAGATTGTCTTAATATATAAGGCTGTTGAAAGATGTAAATTCATGTTATTTTAGGGCTGTCGTACTTTCAGAGGCTATAGGGGAAGGCACAAAGGTTTTCCTATGCAGAATTAGGACTTGCAAACACCCATTATATATGATTCTCACAGCTACAATGGTGCTCAAAGGATATGGTACAATGGTCTGGTTTCCGTGTCTCCAAACAGAGCTGCCAAATCTCTGGAAATCCTCAATGTGATAGCTATGCAGGCAGTCACTAATTTGATGGCTGGTCCATGCAGTCACAGTGAAGTTGTTGCCTTCAGAAATCCTATGGCCTTTGAGGTGGAAATCTCCATGTCACATTCTGTGGAGGATGTTTTGCTACCCCTTCTGGAAAGGAGCCACATACTTTTTCACTGAATTGTTGGTAGGTGAAGCTAAACCCTGAAGCTGTGACTTGGCATAACTCTTTCAGCTGACAGATAGGAATGCTGCACTGTCAAGTTTATAGTCGTAAATGACACTTCAGTGTTGAGGGAGGCAAAATTTATATCTCACCTCAACAATTTTCTCCTGTTTCCTTGTGAATGACATGAACATGATCTTCTGAAGTTGGAAAAAGTGTTAACAGTTACCACAATGAATGTGGGCTTGTCTGCTTTCTGAGCGCTCTGCATTGAATCCCTGTGTTTCACTTTGGGTGGCAGGTTTTGTGATTTTTTTTTTTTTTCCAGAATAGAACTTAGGTAGAATCAATTCAAATTATTGGGATTCTGATTCTGGGGATTCTATTCACATTCTGCATTAAGAACAAAACAAAAAAGAAAAAATCAATCTTTACACAAAGGCACTTGTTGCTGGATGCTGTCGTTGCTTCACCCACTTTCTAGCTGTGTGAAAGGAATTAATGAGGCACAGATCACAAGCTGATGTTTGTAGTTGTTCAAGGGCTTTTTTCTTTTGCTTAACTCAACTAAATAAGGACCGTTAAATCTCTGCTAATTTTTTAATATTAAAACTGCACTTAAAAGTACTTTCTCATTAATCTGCAACAAACCATAAAATGTAATATTTTCACCATGACTATGGTGAAAATGGCCATGAAACTTGTCAGCTTTGTATCAGGCATATACAGTGTTGTAATAATGGATGTTATCCTCCTAAAATACTTCTGTTTTCTATTTAATTTGCATGCATGAATTATTATACCAATTTTGGTTATCAGTAAATTACTTTTTTTTTTATGGTAGTGATGCACACTGGAGCTGAGGCCCTCTGTATCCTGTGACCTAAAAGTCATTCTGCCAGAGATGCTTAACCGTTTTCTAACTGCCTCATTTTTAAGTGTGAATGACCTTTATAAAAGGTGCTGAAATGACAGTGCTGAAGAATGGAGCCCTATTAATCTTTCGAGGTGACTTTAGCACAGGCAAGAGATAGCAAAGGTACAGCTAGCTCATGTAACACTGCGATGGCAGAACGTGCAAATGTGTCACTGGCAGAATGTGCAAAAGGCAAATACCAGCTGGGCAGGAGGTTTGACTGCGGGTTTAGCCAAAACTGATGTTTTGTGTGAAGTCAAAATACATAAAGCATTTTCCAGACCAGCAGCAGACAGACCTAAGTGGGGGTGAACAGGTTTGAGTACTGTTCCCAATGTACCGATGCATCTGGTCCTTAAATCTTTCCTCTTTTTAAGCTCCTGGAATGCTCTTAATTCACTGGTTTCAAGAGAGAAAAATCAGATCCACCCACAGATGCCACATCAGTTTGAGTTTTTGGCAGGTGGAGAATTGCATCTCCCTTTCAGGTCTTTCTGGCTCGGACACTGCCATCGCTGTTCTGAAGGGGCCGTGCTAGCTGGTATCTCCAGTTTGAGATCTGTGTCTCAGGTAGAAAATGCATGAATTTTGCATTTTCAGATGCAAAATTTTGCATTTCAAATGCAAAATTTCAAAATCTCACAAATGCCTAGGCTTTGAAGTATTCAGTGGGAAACTGAAAGTGCTAAAAGAAATTGTCCTTTACCATGAAGATCTCTGATCACTGGAAAACAGGGATGTCAGCAAAGAAGTTCACAGTGCTGGGTATGTTGTTCTCTCATCCTGTCTCTTCCCACTATTTAGATGTTTGTTGCACTGAAGTGTACTTAAGTCTGGTGCGTCATGCTATTTTTTTTTTCTACCCCTTGAGTCAGCTCAGGAGACTTAGATAGGCTGTAAGAAACTGCCTCTTTTCTAGCTGAACAATGGAGGCTTAAAAGGATAGAGATCAACCTTGACAAGCAAATGTTTGTATTTGATATCTGACATAGAGAAATCATCCAAAAAAGGGTGGAGAAAATAAGTGCTGAGATAAAACTTAACTAAAAAACGTTCCAACAGCATAGGTTTATAAAGGACATGTTGACTGAACTGAAAATTTGAGAAGAAATGTTTTTCTTCCTCCCTTTAGTTCTTGCATCTTCGTGCCTGGGAAATAACAAAGTCATTTGGTGATAATTCTTTTAGTTTAAAACCTCCAGCCAAAGAAGTTGTATGGATTTAGAGTAACTGTAGGGCTCACTAGGGGAAGTGGACTGTGCCTGCTGCCATTCACTTGCACCCAGACAGGTTTAGCCAGCGCTGACATTATGTAGGACCTGGGGTGTCTCTGAAGCACTCTCTTCCAAGAGTCCCTCACTGCTGGCACTTTATACATGGATATACACTTATTTTTATGCAGATATTTATTTAGATCGGCTTCTACACAACATTGAGAAGATCACGTAGTCTTTCGTACCTACATTCCCCCCCCCCCATTTTAAAATGAGAATTATAATACCATTGCAATGTTGTTTATCTAGTGTTTTTTGCACTCCTCAGAAGGAATTTTGATATGTAGAGTACACTTTGTCTGCTTCCAGCTATTTTTCTGCTGAGTACCACCATTGCTGTATACCTCTGTCTCATGGGCTAAGAGACCGGCCTTCATTCCTAAAAAGGCAATGCCTTCTGGTTTCCTATGTGCGTGCATATAGGTGGATGTGCAATGGAGAACTCTGATGTATGAGGGAAGCTTGGACCATTTGGTAACGTTGAAATTGCTGTAAGAGGAGCTCTCGTGTTTAGCCTTGTTGTGCTTCTTCCTTCTCTGTTCATTTGCTTGTTTAAATATTTTATTCCACTTCTAGTTGAAACAGCAGGATAGGAAGTACCTTGAGGGAGAAGGAAAGATATTACTTTGTTTTATGGTTCATTGTTCTGCAGGGGGAACTTGAAAATACAAAGTAGTACACAACCCATGATCTGAAAGTCTACAAAATTATGTTAGATTTTTGTTGCTTGTTTCCATCTAGAAGGGGAGGCTGAAAATGATTCATTGAACAGAGGAGAATTATGACAAATGTATGATGTCTCAAGTACTCTCAGAAATAGATTTGGCATTCTCTTCTGAAGAAGATGTTATGTTATTGGACAAGGCTAATAAATTTGTCTTAAGCTTTTTTTGACAGTCTTCAGCTCTCTGACAGTATATATGCAATGCTTAACCTGCAAAAGTTATATCTGCTAATGTCTTAGCTTCTCCTTAAAGCCTAAAGGAAGAGAACTGGTGCAAGTCTAGGCCAGAAGACATTTTGATGCATCACCTGTAGTGAGGTGTCCATCTCCTCCTCAAAAAAAAAAAAAAGTTTGGAAGTATGCATTTGTTTTGTTCTGGTGCTTAATGCTTGGAACAGATCCATGGCTGATATGCTTCCCAAATGCTGTGCATTAAATGTAATGCAAGACCTCCTTCATTTATGATTAAATATTTCTGTATGGTAGGTACTTTTACTACCGTCCTGACAGTTGTTCTTCATCCGCTCCCTTGCCTTCTTTCTTCACATAATCAAAGACAACCACTGCTCCATTTCTAATATATGTTGAAATGTGCCCAAAAAAACTATTCTTCCCTTTTTATATATTACACAAACTGAAGTTTTACACACAAACTCAAGCTAGGCCAAAAAAAAAAAAAAAAGAATCCTAACAAACAGCAATTTCAGATAGCCCAATTATTTCTAAATCTCCTTTGGCTGTGTAGTAAAATGTCTGCTTTATTTCCTTGAGCCTTGGTTGCAGTGAGATTAGACAACAAATGTTGAATTAAGCTGTAGACTAGTGCTGGAAGCAGTGTCTCTGTCCTGGGAAACTCTTTCAGGATTTTCAAAAATGTTTCCTTAAGTTCCTCACAGAGAGGAGGAACGTTGCTTGCATCTTCTCCTCCTTATCCTTGCCCCCAGCTACACCAATAGCAGGGTAATCAAAGCACCTACTTGGAGTGCAGGAAAAAATAAGCCATTTAAACCAAGCAGGCCATCTGGATTTTGGTGGGAAATCAACTCCTCTGTTGCCAATCTCCCTCACCCCTTCCTTTTGTCATCCCTCTCCCTCAGGTAGCTCTGTTATTCAGGATAGAAAACCTTGCTGTTCTCTCTTAGCAACAGAATCATAGAACATCTCAAGTTGGAAGGGACCCATAAGGATCATCGAGTCCAACTCCCTGCTTCTTGCAGGACTATCGAAAACTAAACCATATGACTAAGAGGATTGTCCAGACGTTCCTTGAACTCGACAGGCTTGGTGCTGTGACCACTTCCCTGGGGAGCCTGTTCCAGTGACCGACCACCCTCTCAGTGAAGAACCTTTTCCTCGTGTCCCATCTGAACTTCCCCTGATGCAGCTTCATTCCATTTCCTCGTGTCCTATCTCTGGTCACCAGAGAGAGAAGATCAGCACCTCTCCCTCCACTGCCCCCCTTGAAGAAGTTGTAGACTGCAATGAGGTCACCCCTCAGCCTTCTCTTCTCCAAGCTGAACAAACCAAGTGACCTCAGCTGCTCCTCCTAAGTCTTGCCCTCAAGACCTTTCACCATCTTGGTCGCCCTCCTCTGGACACACTCTAATAGGTTGATGTCCTTATATTGAGGCTCTTCAGCACTTCTGTGGAATTTCTGAAATCAGAAGCTAAGCATTTTTTGTTTAGTTGGGTAATGTAAACACTATTGTGCAGTAATTGAGAAACAAACCTTTTCCTATCAACAGAGCACTTACATAGGGGATATTAGTCTGTTTCTTTATAATGTTCATTAGTAAACGGAAGTCTTAGCTAACTTAAGTTTTCATTTTTCTTCACATACGTATGTATATACCTATCTCTCTTTTCCGTCTTCTATAAGGTCTGTCATCACTAGAAATAAAATTCTTCCAAGTAATGGTTACCGCAACATGAGTTAACAAATCTGTGCTCTGTAGGCACACCCTAGAGTATCATAACCTCAGCTGAGGTTTTGTGGCTCACGATGGCCTGAGGCGTGATGTTTCATGATGGCCAAACCTGAAAGTTATGGTTTACTTTAAGACCTTTGTTACTGGGAGCAATGACTGAATTTGTTCAAAATTAGTCTTTCTTGCAGTATTTTCCCCCAAACTATGTAGCTCTTTGGTCTGGTACATACATTGAAAATATAACGATTGCCATCACTTTCACAAAATATTCCATAAAGGCACATCAACAACTCAATTTCTGTGACCTGGTTTTAGGGACTTACTCTGCATATGTGTGCACTGAAATTAAATAGACTAAAATAGGAAAGATTGTTTTTTTGACAGTGCCTTGGTTAAAGTAGGCAAGAAATTGGAAGCTCTCTGGACAGCCATCAATCAATGACCTAGTAAAATTGATTTAAGGGTAGAGAGGCTAGGAGAATGTTACTAAACCATGTTATAATGACATGAAGATCTCCCACTTGGACACCTGACTTCTCAAGCTTTTTTTGCAAGGGGAGTCCTGGACAAATCATCTGTTTTATTCTGCATTGAGTAGGTCTGTGAGATCCTGCTAATGTTTTGATCCCTAGCTCCAGTCTCATGTTGGGCATTTAACTTTTCTTGCCCTCTACACTTCACATTCATTTGGGGGAAAAAACAAAACAAAACAAAAACACACAAAAAAACAACAACAAAGTAAAACAACTGAAATCATCTTTCTATCAAGGTCACCTAACAAGCCTCCTTAGGCTGTTACTTCAAAAGTGTAAGGACTGGCTGTTCTTTCTACAGTTCTTCAGCTATAGGATCAGGCCTGAGATTTGCCTGTAGCATGAAGTTCAGACAATATAGGTTTTCTACTCCAAAATAATTTTACTTCTTTTTAATGAGAAAAGACACACCATTTTTCTGTTTCACTTTCAAACAATGCATTTCTGTGCCCCTGCTTTCCCCGTGTTCTATTACTGAAGAGTTGCTCTGATTCATACTTGCAGACTGCCTGGGTAAATTCAGCTTTTTAGGGATGCAAACTTTTTTAAGGGCTATACTACTGTTCATTTGCAAGTTGCAAAGATAATGTAATTTCCAGAAGTATTAGATTTTTTTAATATACAAGCTCAAAAAAAAAAATGGAGCATGTCCATTAAGTCTTTGAAGTTTGTGCTACAAAGACAGTTCTTGGTATAACAAAATAAATGTAACTTAATCATGCTTTTAATCAAGGCACTCTTCATCCTGTTGAGTGAGAGAAGCTTTAGCAGAAAAAGGGCTGATATGTTCAGTGCTCTGCTGAGTCATTTAATGCATGTTCTCAGAAGTTTGTTGGTATTGATTTACTTACACTAAAAGCCCCATACAAAAATGATCAGGTACAAAATATTAGATGGACAGCAAAAAAAAAAAAAATAAGCAATATGCAGCTTGCAGTTTATTTTTTGCTACAGGAGTTGTCTGGGAAAGATCTGGAATACGTCAGGTACAATAGCTGCTCTAGATGGTAGGTAAAAGGGTAAATCAGACAGTTCTTTTTGTTTAAATCCCTTTTACCCCATGCATAACAGCCTGAATTATAAAAGCTTCTGTCCTAAATACAGTCACCATTTTGAAATGAACTGGATTGGGGAGAGGCTGCAAGCAGTCATATGCTTTAGGCAACTCTTGACAGCGGATGCAAAGTACACAGAGTTGTAGAAGTCCTGTCATACAAAAACATACTTTTCTCACCCCCCAATTCTTCCTTTCCCCTCTCTGCAATTTTCTTCTGCAAAACACAAGAGTTACAAAGCTCTACCCATACTCTTTCCATGCCCTTAAGGGAGGAGCCCATTTCACTCAGTTACCAGTCACTTTTCAAGATATATCACCTTATCAGTGTTAACTCAGAGAAAATCGAAGTTGCAGAAGGTGACTTTCACAGGAAGATGGGCAAAAGGTGCTCTAACTAACTTAAGAGGAAACATAATTAAAGTTATCTCAATGGTACAGTAGAAGTTAAAATATCCACCACATCGCATATTTAACTTCAGTCTGTCACTTTACAGACAAACAAATCTGGTTCTGCTGGTGAGGCATGTGACAACTCTAGGTTGGAGACAAACTTCATGGTGACCAATCAATCTCAAAGTCATCACATGCAATTATGCATCTACCATTGCAAATGAAGTGATGCTGTTTTCAATGTCTCTTACGTGTTCCCATAAATGGCAGTGTTTGTAAAAACATGAAAAACAGCCAGGTTCTTGTTTGATATACTGTATGTTCTGGTCCGTGTGAGCATGTGTGAAAATTGGTGAGCTTGGATTTTCAGGTGAGTTTTTCCTTGTATAGAATTACAACTTAGTGAATCTTTTATTTCTGTAAGAGAAACTGAAAATGGGTCATCTGAATTCTCCATTACTATACTGTACATGCCCCTTGGATATTGGAAAAATTGAGGCATGTCAGTTAAATACAGCAGACAAAATAATACGCAGATCAATCTGTGACTGGAAACAGTGTCCAAAATGTTATTTATTACAAGTTTTCATCAAATATGCATTATTCTAATGATTGACACATTACAAAGACAGACACTTTGGAGAAAAATGATATGCAAGAAGACTAAAAAAGATTGCAGTCTACTTGGTGGGGAAATGTGGTTTAATTTTTAAAAATCATATAATTGTTATGGAAAAAGCCATATAAATCAAACATTTCAATGTTGACAAGATTTTTATCAGGCGTTCTAGTCCTCTATAGCCTCCCAAATATCACCCAATGAGTATGTATAATAAAGTCAATTTCCAAGCTGTTGCAGTAAGAATAACGATTTTCCTTTATCATTATTGCAAAAGTTTTGCCCTATTTACTTGAACGACATTGGTATGAATAGGGAAAAGTGCATGAATAGAAAGACCATCCACTGTGCCTATAAACTTACATACAGTACCTTGCCCTTGGCATAGCCACAGTTCTTACAAAGTCAATACAAAAATCCAAATTCTCTTCCTCCTTCAATGAATCAAATGAGTGGAAGAGTCCCTGATTTTTTTTTTTTTTTCTTTTGATACTGGCATGAACAGGTAACAAAGAGCTTTCATGGAAAATGGCCACAGGTAATAGAGCAAAAAAAACCTCTCAGCATCGCTTCCCACCCCCACCTCCCCGTCTCTCACAGGCACGAACACACACACACACATATGCACACTCTATCCATTGATTATATTTTTCTACCTTATTTTTCAGTAAGTTCTGCATGTTAATTAGTAATTGTGCATGTGACTAGCTCTTATGTTCAATTTTTCATAAATGAAGCTGTATGTACACTGCAGTTCTTGTAAAATCTTCACAAATCAATGAGGTTTTAGAAGGAGGAGGCTGTATTTTAAGACTGAGTGTCTCTGTGGGCCAGTTAAGGACCAGCATCAGTAAGTTTTGAAAGGGAAGACGGCAGCTTAAGGAAGATTCAGGCACTGCCTAAAGACTGAGTTAACTGAAGAGGAAGGAAGCCTGAGGACTTTGTTATTATCAGCAGCAGTTTCTAGTAACAGAGTGACTTAATTTGACAGAGCAACTTGACAATAAAATGTACTGCTTTTTTTTTTTCTTACTAAGAATTGCATTCTAAAGACCTAGAGCCTACCTTGTAGACAGCATTTTCCAATAACCCTCACAAAACAAAGTCGCGTTATTGGGGAGGAGATAGCAAAGTAAGAAGAGAAACTTGTGGCAAATGGGGCTTGCATCAGTGTGACAACCAACTCTTCTTAGAGTTTAACTTTTAAATAGAGGGCTTGTGTGCCAGTTCCCTAAAATTAAAAATGGATCCAGAGGAAATGACTTCCCAGAGAACAAGCCGGCCACTTTGGACAGACTGGACACAAGCCATCCACACAGCTGCCTGTGGCTCCGGCCAATTGCTGGTCTGCATGCTGTTAGGGGAGTCCTGTATCTTCCGTAGAGCAGCGAGCATATGGGCCTTTCCACAGCTGACTCCAACAGAGGAGGAGGAAAAAGTGGCAGAAAAACACCAGGGTTTGCTTTGTTTAATTATGGTGGACGGGAGAACTTTAAATGCCGAGGAAACATGTTTAAGATGTGTATGAAAAAAAGTAAGAGGAGATTTTTCCCAGGAAGGTGGGTAATCCTCCTTTGCCCTGTACCACGGAAACATATTTTGCAGGAGGCTGGCTGGTTTTATTGAATGAACATTTCAGAACAGCTTCTATTCCTGTCCTCTGAGTAAACTCTAAACCATATAAGCAAGCTGCAGCAGTCTGTGCAGGGCTAGCAGGAAAAGGTAGTGTTCATTTTTCTTCTACTTTTACCTTTCCTGAAGCCGTTCAGAAATGGAAAAACAAAACTCCAGTGATACTTTCATTGCTGGTCAAAAATAAAGTTTATTGTCATGGACAGAGAAGGAAGAAGAGCGTTACAAGCCTGGCACGGAGGTTATACTGTGCAGCTGTTTCTGGCACAGATTATAAATAGAGCTGCTTACCATAGATTGGTCTAATATTGGTTGAAATTAGTGTGAGATTTTCCTTTGACTCCTGTGGTCTGGAGAGCAAGAGTACTGTAAGATCTAGTCCAGGAAGTTATAATTTATACTGCTGTACATGCAGGAAGAGGAGGAACTACATAAATGGCAAGAGTAGTTGCATTACCTGCTCTTCTTCCAAGGGAAACTGTTTGAATGGATGACATAATTCCAAAACGCTGCATTATGGATGTATTTTAAGACATCCACTGCAGCTTGATTAAAACTATGTTGAAAATACATGTTGCCCTTTAAAGAAAAAAAAAAAAGTAAACGTGGACGTGTCTTATTATAACAAAATCTAGTTCCAGATGGGGCTAAGCCCCATTTTTCAATTTCTTTTATTACTGTTTAGCTTTAATACTAAAGTTTCTTTGGAAATACTCAGTCATCTCTATTGATCACTAAAACATAAGAGAATGTGTTCCCTATTCTTCTCACAGTAATGCCAAACAATGGAGGTGACTTGCATAATAGTGTTTAAATGTAGGTTCTTCCAGATAGGAAGAAAGACAGTAACCGAATTTTCAGCTGTTTATATTATACCTAGTTCAGGTAGAAACTTGAACATTCAGGCCAATCCTTTGTCTTTTGAATGATGCTATGAAGCCCCACCATCTACTTATAGAATAAAGATATTGTGGGGTTTTAGTTTGTTTGATTTTGGGGTTTTTTTCTAAACCTGTTCTTTTTCTTTCTTGTTTTATAAATTGCATCTGTATGGAAAGAATGCAAATACTAGAGGATTTTATTTTTCCTTTTTTGTCAACGAACTATTTGCAAACTGTTCTTGTAAAGCCCACACCTTAAGCAAATGTGCAACCTACCCCAGATTTCTAGAGGTGAGAGCACAGAAGAGTTAGTAAGTTAGTAGAGGTACAATAACCAAATGTTAGAGCCACAAATATGATCACAACATTGCAATCTTGTTATAAATGCATTTTTATAACATGGGAGCTCTGCATTAGCGTATGGCATCTACATATTTCTTTAAAATGCCTCACTTCCACTTCCAAAGCGGAGAAATCAGAAAGTAGTTCTTCATAATAGTCTGGAGTTAGATTATGATCATTTTATTCAAATAAGATTTTAATCTTAAAGTAGAATTAAGGTATAATCCATGTAGAGGATTTTACTCAATGTGAATGAATTGTAACACATATGACTCCATATGTATATGGCTAATGAGTTAGGCTTTTTTTGTAATCTAGAAATGAGGTTTGATGCAAGAATCAGTTCTCGCTTTACACACATTTTCCCTCTATCTCTGCACAGTAATTCCAAATGTCTGAAACCAGCCTCCTCTCTAGCCCTCTTGGTGTGGTTGTTTGAAAATAGACAGCCGCTGTGACAACCAGTATTTTCCATCAGTGGGAGTCCTCCTGTTGCCCACATTAAGTACGGGATTAGCCATGTTTCTCCCTGGGCAGGGCACACAGCAGAAGGCTGGGTGGTAAATGGCTTTGGGGCAGTCTTGGCATGCACGCGGAGGACAGGAGCTTGCGAGGCTGCTGAACTCCATGTTTTCAGCCCAGCACGTGTAGTTGGAGGAAGAGGGTTGAGCGGGGGTTTGAGGAGCAGCTGCAAGGTAGCAAAGTGGAATGGAGCCAAGGGCTTGAATTTTACATCTACAAGAGCTGCTAGAGCTGAGGGCAAAGTCAGATGGAGGCTTTGTCTTCAGTGCCAGAAAAAGGAGGGGAAGAAATAGTGTGTACTTTTCCCAAGATAACAAGTTTGTATTAGCTATCCGGCCATAAAATCCTACGCAAACAAGACCTCCATAGTTTCTACCATGAGTTCAATGCCGAATTATATATCCTTCCCTTATAGGTTAATCTTGCTTAGATTACATCACAGGAAAAACCTGCCATTATGTTATTTTGACTGAACTTTTACTGCCAGATATAGCTTATACATCAACTGTATTGCTGAAGAAAAAAAAAAAGGCTTTTTTTTTGTTGGGTTTTTTTCCCCCTTGAAAGGAGGACACAGTCTCACTACTCCTGAAAGAAGTGTCACAGATGGTTTCCATCTCTTTTTGGGCTGCCAGTGTAATGAGACCAATTAAGTGGGCACCTTTATCCTCCTGCCTTGCTGTGCTGTTTTCTGTTCTTCTACTTTCTACTGTTTTTCCTACCTATAGCTGCTAGCAAAATTTTCCTGAATTTCTTTCAACTGAATGAGCAAAGAAATGTTTTCATTATTCCTTGCTGGCCTGTTCTTTAGTCCTCCCCTTCCTCCAAAAAATCTGACTAGTGACCTGTCCAGCAAGAAGCGTCTGTCTTCTTTTGGGGGAAAAATACGTGAGATGTACTGTTGCCTAGTCTAGTGGTAAAACAATCATTCATGCACAAGCATTATAGCTGTAGACAGAAAAGACTTTAAAATTGTATGTATGCACTGCCGCCCTCCTCAGTACAATGGAAGATGGTCTCTATAGGGTCTTTTCTAAAACTTCACCTATTCTAAATTTTTACTTTCTCAAGCCTTGGAATTTCCACCATTTCCTCTGGGAAATAACTCCTATCTTAATGGATATCCTTTTCCTACTTAAATGTAGCCTTTTTGACTGCATCTCAATGCTATTAATTTATATGCTTTTCCCACCTTAATCATTTCTATTTGCTTCCTATTATTTCAGTCCTGGAAACACAGAGGTTAAGGAGCTATGAGCTCATTGCAGCATGTTAGTTAATTTGAATTGTGCCCAATTTTAAAATCTTATCTTCTAATTAGATGGTGGATAGCTTTAGAAGCAGAAGCTCTGATTTTCTGGAGTAACTGGCACAGGATGGGCTAGGTCTGGGAAGGCTAAAACCTTTGAAAAAGTCATGCTGTAAGCTTCAGTGAAGTGCCCTAAATCCAATCCCACATTAGCAAATTTGGGTCAGAACTACTCTAAGCATAATTTATTCATGTTGAGAAATAGATATTAAAATCCTCTGCATTATCCTGGCTGCTTTCTACACAGGCCTTGAATTCAAAATGCTATTATGGGAGCGTGTGCCAATTCTGTCCTTAATTAACCCATTAAGCCTCGTCCTGCCATCAATGGATTATATAAATATAACCAAGAGCAAACCTACCCTGCTGACAAGAGGAAGTCTTGCTACTATTATTCCACTCATTCTGGTTTGGTGTTTCCACAGCCATTGTTCTCCTCTGGAAGACAGTGAGCACTTCCTATATTTGTGACTTTGGGCTGGATACTAAAGTAGTGAAAACTGTCATAAAGTCCACTGATTCCAGTTGAGTTACAGCCCTGATTTATAGGCTATTGACCTTTTTGATTGGGAAATTTCATCCCAAGTGTATGAGTTGAAAAATAGTATTAACAATTCTGTGAAATCAAGACCTGAAATAAAACTCCATCTTCCCAATCTCTTACAGAGAGCAGTATAATTCCAATTAAATATCTCTGAAGAACTAAGAAAAACTGTTTAAGGTTGCAAATGTCTTTTAATTGTGCTTTCTGTTCCTCTGGGAGAATTCCAGCTGAACAGAGCCTTGTGAGAAAGCTCAAGCAACTGATCACTTTAACCACATTATAACTAAATTGAGCATCTGAAGATCTCATTTCGTTGCATTGCTCCCCCTACAAATGCTTGTGTTTAAGATGTCAAGGCCGCGCGCAGACTACAAAGGGAGAGAGTTCTGAGATAAAACAAGCATTTTGGGAAAGCAAAACAAAAGTCTCATTTACCTCTCAGATAGGGACCATTTGCCATGCTCCTGCTGCTATGAGAAACGTTCTTCACACCAGGTCTTCTCAGAAGATTATCCACAGGGAGAGGAAAGTGGTTCTCATGATGCCAAAAAGTCAAAACTTCCATCAAGCATCAGAACAACCTTCTCTGAGGCCTGTTGGGATGCATTTCTTGGGAATCCCATGATGGTGAGAGCGAGGTTGGAGGGGAGGAGAAGGAGATTTAGAAGAGAAATTAATTTTTTAATAGAAAATCCCCTTTCCTGGAAGCATACATGTAGGATGCAATATGTCATTTGTGCTAATGCTTACCTTTTTAATCACAAAAGATGCCTGCTGCTTGCAGCCAGAAATTTGCAAATATGAACACTGTAGGCAAGTTGCTGAAGCAGTGTTGCGTGAACAGCCTGCTGCCAGGGCTGTTGCTGCTGGAACTGATGCTTGGAGAGCTCTTGAACGTGTGGCACCATCTTTCTGTGCTTCCCTGTGTGCCCATTCTTCTTTGTGACGGCCAGCTAACTTGAGTACCACAAATCTACTTGTGGGTGCATAACCTCAGTCATAGCTTTGTCAAAGATTTCATGTTGCCTTGGAAATGTTTGACTTCTGAAAATTGTTGTAAGCATGTTTCAGCAGGCAAGGTGGATTCCAGCACCTTAGGAGACATTTAACCTACCTTACCAATTTTCCACTTATGCTGCTCTTGTAAAGAGGCTGTTGGTAGGGTTATATTTACTATTCAGGTACCCACAACTGTTCTGAAATTTTTATGGTCATGCAAACGAATGAAGATTGAAATCCGTTTTCTTGGTTACCCCCTCTGTGAGCTCACAAGAGCTGAGATATCTTTCTTGTTTGCCATAACTCAAAGGTCATGAAAAAAGCTTATAGTCTGCATAAATAAAATTTTCTATATAGAAAGGGGTAATAAGGCCTAAGGGCTTGCTGCTCAGCATGGAGTTCAGCCATCTGAGAAGGTTTACAACACTGAGCTTAAGATACAAGCTTCACATCCCATACTGCAGTGTGATTGCTTGAATATCTCTCACTTTCATTCTCCTGAAGACTGCTTCTTGTTGTAAACAACAACAAGAAGTGCTCTGATATCTGGGAGCATTTAACCTTTATTTACTCAGAAACAGACCTCACTACTTTCATTTGCCTGTATGAATCATTACGGGATGACCATTGCTCGGCTTCCCACAAAGAGTCCTTAAACCAGGCCTTCAGCTGTAGCTGGTGCCAGCTGACTTAACTCCAGCATGAAGTTTACCTGAGTCCCATTAATTGAGGAGCTGGTCCCACCTGCTTTCTGCCAGAGTAGGCTATGGTTATGACTACAACACCTTGATGAAAGGGAATAGCTGCAATTCTTTCTTACTTTCAAATCATGCTTCCATGTTGTAAAAAAAAAAAAAAAAGACATATGTCCAAAAGCACGTTTTTATTCATGGGGGCTCCACAGAATAGTTATCAGCTGTACATTAAGGAAAAAAAAAATATTTCTGCAAACAGTGCGGTGATAACTAACTGTTATCTCTGTGTGGTTAGAGAGAGGATTACTAGTGCCAGGATGCACCAGTGATCTGTCTTAAATGTGTCTATGAATATGAGGTTCCTTTGCTTTGTATTACTCATTCAAGAAAGAGAAATGGAATTACCCAAAAGCGACTTGATGCTGCAATGACTCTATAAAAAAATCTTCTTTCTCACCTTGCACCTTCCTTGAAATGGTTGGTTTGCCAAAAACTTTTACAATCTCAGTGTTCCACTACAATTTCCTTTGCAACACTCTATGTATCCACCCTGCTCTATACTTGAGATCTTTATTGCACTTACTACTATATATTTGCATTGTTTTCTTGTAGCAATGCTGTGTTGACCCTGGGAATCATGCCCAAGCCCTGAGTAAGCTGAATGGACTTTGTAGTATAACTGTGAATATCAATAATGTTAATATTCATGCAGATGCTGGCTTGGTCTCAGGCCGTGCAGAGAGGTGCCCACCACCTGCTTTGTGGAATGATGTTTGCTAAGCATTGACGATGACTCTTGTCTGTGAGACAGCTGCTTCGTGGTGCCAGCTATAAAGCTGATGCTTACGCTGTTCTTCTGTTTAAAGAAATGATCATTAACAATACTTAAGATTCATAGTGTTCTATTGTAAATGTTGATAGCTCTAAAGATAATTTTCGCTTCCTATTAATGTCAGGCATAAATCTCATGAGTTCATTAACTGGATTTATGCAGTTTCTTGCTGATGACAAGAAAAATATTAAAGCTTTAGTTAACACCTTTTTTTCACGTGTACAGAACAGGCTGAGCTTTTGATTTGCTTATTTGAACTTCCAAGTCACTGCATATATATAAAGTTTGCCTGTGTGTGGATTATGTGCTCTTAATGAATATTAACAACATTATTATCTATATATTTGGATTGATTTTGACTGTGAAAGGCAAAGAAGGCTTTGTTCCGAGTTTTGGCAGTAGATGCCAGATGCTTGTTAGAAAAATGATGAGAAGCTTCAGGTCCCAGTTCTGGTACCTCAAGGTATTCAAAAGTGCCAAAAGCCAAGTGCCACACGGAGGGCAGAAGGATCCCCAGAAGTACAAGCTGGGTACAGACTGGTTATGGAGTGGCTTTGCACTTCGAGAGCCCAGGCCTGCAGAGAGCCCTGGCAGACCTGGTGGCTAATGACATCCTGGGCAGCCCCAGCAAGCACACTACCTGCAAGTCCAACAAAGGGGTCATTCTCCTTTACTAGGTACTTGTGAGGCCACAGCTGGAGCACTGTGCCCAGTTTTGGGCCCCTAGATGGATTTGTTTACCCTTAGAGAGAAAACCACTGGGGAATCTAATTTCAATCTTCTACCAGAAGAAACATCATAGAGAAGACCAAGCCATACTTCCCTCAGAGGGACACAGCAAAAGGACAAGAAGCAATCCTCAAACGCTACAGCATTGGAAACTCCAACTGGATAAAATAGAGAGGAAAAAAAAAATCCTGCTGACGCTGGT
>NW_008825075.1:5152808-5153811 GCF_000699105.1 Pygoscelis adeliae
GGTGTCCAGAGAGGTCATGGGATCTCCATCCTTGGAGATCTTCATAACTCAGCTGCCAAAGGCCATGGGGAACCTGATCTAGGTTCTGAAATTAGCCCTGCTTTGAGCAGAGAGTTGGATAAGAGGTTTCCGGGTGTCCCTTCCAACCTCAATTTTTCTATGATTTTGTGAGCGCCTGATTTAAGCAAGTTCTTGACATTTTTAAGTCTCCATTTTCTGGACCTGCACAGAATAATATATGTGGCACTGGGATAAGACCCCTGGATGACACTAGAATTCATCTCTCACTAGCACCAGTAGCGGTGCATCAGCAACCGTAAACTGAAGAAAGATCATAAGTGCAATTTCAGCCCAGAGTAGTCAAGGATTTGTAAAAAAGAGACTTGCCTTTCAACTACAGATTTTCTTCTTCCTGAAATGCTGTGTTCTCTGAGCGTGACTTTGAACTTGGAATTCCTAAGGCAATTAACCAGCCTTTTGAGTTGTCCTTGTTGTGTATGCCCAGTGTGGAAAGATAAAGGACAATGGCTTGAAATGAAATTTACTGATTTATATTAGCTTGAGGCCTTTTTCTCTGCAAACCTAATGCTGTTAGTAGGGCAAGGAGACAACAAGCAGTTGAAACTAAAGGCCATTTTATGTGGCCTAATCAGAGGATTATATTGGGAGAACGTGCACTTGGCATGAAAATAAAACAGTAATTGGAGAATTTTGTCCCTGGAAAATTCCAAGCCTTCTATCTGAACCAATGCGGTTTTGCATACATGTTTTCCAGTATCATAAATGTCTGGTGAATAGAGGCTTGCTCAGACATTCAAAAGTGTGAAAAATGCAGAGACTATTGCTGACATTTAAAAAAAAAAAATCAATTAAATTCTAGAGTGATATTTCATTTGAAGGATTTAGAGGTGGGAGAAATGCTCAGTAAATTGTTTCTAACCCATTTTGGAAAAGGAAATATTTTAATATTTTTTAATTAAAAATATATTTTTTGCTAAAATAT